>NC_080754.1:57792296-58096774 GCF_020826845.1 Diceros bicornis minor
ATCATACTGTGGGCAGAGGGCAGAGAAATTCTTTTCCTTTTTCCATGGGCCTGCCACCCCTAACACATGGAGGAATTGCAACATCTGCACCAAGATGCCCTCCTTACCTGGATCAGGGGTGGGTGAGAGGCTGGCTCTAGCAGAATCATCCACCCTAACTGTGACACTGGCAGCCTGGGGCAGTGAAGGCTACCTGCCCTGAGACTGCCATTCTCCTCTGTGCGAGTCCCGATTCCCGCTGGGGATATCTGGCTACTGCAGCACGTGGCCTCTCCCTACTGGTGTGATTTGGTTGCTGCCCCTGCAGGACAGCGGCAGTAGTGCTGGGGCAGGGCTGGAAGTGTAAGGCAGGCTGAAGTCAGGGAAAGTGAGTGGGGGAGGGCAGCTGCGGAGGAGCGGGGAGTGGCCAACCAAGAACCCATCCCAAAGAGATGGGGAGGTGGTGGGACGTAGGACGGCAAACGAACGGAGCTGCAAGCCACTCCCCGTCCCCCTCCCCAACACCCCTGCTCATGTCCCATCTTCCAACAGGCTTAATTTACAAACCATAAATAAATATTATGGTTTATTTATTCAGATAAAATTGTTAAGAATTTCAAGATGGCAGCTGGAGAGGGTTAAACCCCATGTGCACAGCCTCGTGAGACTGCACTGGTCTCACAGTGGAGCCAGCCCTGCAGATCTCAGAGTAGTTAACTTGCACTCACCAACGTGTCCTATTTTAGAAAATAAAGTGTATGGGCAACCTGTCTATAACCAAACAATTCTACTCCTAGCAGACATCCAAAAGAAATTTAACAAATGCATTTCTACAAAAATCTGTGTACAAAATGTTCATTGCAGCATCATTTGTGCTGGTGCAGTATTAGAGCCCACCTTAGTGTACATCAATGTAAGCATGAACAGGAAGAACACAGGCATGCACTCTCTGGAGTTTTATACAACAGGCTATAGCAGCCACAGAAACATGAGTGGATCATACAATCATGATACTTAATGGATAAAAATGAGAAACACAGTAAGATATATAAGATAATACCATTTATGTAAGTTTAAAATTTTGTGTATACAATACAAAAATATGCATTTTGCAGATATGCATACAAAGAGAGTACATCGAAACAGATTACAATAGTTGCCTCTGGGCACAAGAGTACAGAGAATGGGGTATGGTATGAAATGAAGGTATAGAAAGAAAATAAAAGGAAAGGGAGGAGAAAGAAAGATAAAATTGAGAGAAAGACCTCAGAGGTAAAGTGTCATTCTCATCACATCATATCTAGGGTACATGCTGTTAACATGGTTTACGACTATTGATGTTGACCTTGATCGCCTGGCTGAGGTAGTGTTTGTCAAGTTCATCCACTGTGACTCTTTTACTCTGCCCCCCCGTGCCCCGCCACCTCACAGACTGCAGTCTTTGGAAGGAAGTCTTTATGTGCAGCCTGCGTTCAAAGAGTGGGGTGTTATGGTCCACCTATTTGAGGGTGAGGTAACTATATACGTCATTTGGAATTATTCTGCATAAGAGATTTGTCTACTCTCCCCCATGTATTTATTCAATCTTTTATTTATATAAGCATGGATTCTTGGACATTTATTTTACATGGAGTTATAATCTGGTGCTACTTTATTTTTTGCTCAAATTGTTCCAGTTTTGGCAATTGAGGGCTTCTTCAGTTTGCTCCTGTGTCCCGTTAATATACTCCCATAACTGTGATTTAGTTTTCTTTCTTTTTTTTTGAGAACCTCCTTACTTTCCTGCACTACAAGATGCTCAGATTCATCGTGTATATTCCCTGGCCTTCCCTAGAATCAGCCATTTCTCCAAGGAGCCCTGGTTGCCTTTACTGGAAAATGGTAATAGAAACCAAGATCTGGGAACTAGGCACACTTATTGCTACTGGGGTGTCATTACATCTAGGTCTTCTCTGCTGACAGATGAAGGAAATATGTGTATATACTAAACCATATTTGCACATGTATCTATAAATATTTCTGTATTAAGCTAAATATGAAGTCATACTGATGTCTCCAACTCTAAGCCATCAGTATATTGATCATCCTAGCCTGTTTTTCTTGCTTGTCCAGTGAGAAACGTGGCCCCCAATATCTGCCATTCATTTATTTAATTGCTCAATTCCAGTGCGTGTAGAGTAGTTTCAGCATTGTTAACCCATAATCCCATGGGAAATTTTATAAACTTGAGGAGACTGCTTATGTTCAGTTCCTTTTGCCTGTACACTTACAGACTCCACTCAATTCTATGGTTACTTAGGTCAGCACCTTCTCCCCCATACCATTAGTGCATGTGCCCCCTTCATTTTACTGAAGTTAGATTTCTTTGTCACTCTTTGAATTTTGTCCTAAGATTCTCCTAACCTTCTAAATGACTTTTTAAATTTTTCATAAATTAAGGGTCAGTCTTCATGCTGTATAGTTCTATGGGTTTTGACAAATATGTGGTGTCATGTATGTACTATTATAGTACCATAAAGAATAGTTTCACTCCCCTGTGCTTCATATATTCAACCCTCAATTTCGCCTACCCTCAATCCCTGGCAACCACTGATCGATTTAACATCTCCATAGATTTGCATTTCCCACAATGTTGTATAAATGGATCATATAATATGTAGCCTTTCCACACTGGCTTCTTTCATTTACTGATATTCACTTAAGATCAACCGTGTCTTTGCATGGGTTACAGCTTTTTCCGTTTTATTGTTGAGTAGTATTTCGTCATATGGGTATACCAAAAGTTGTTTATTCAGTCACCTTGAAGGAAACCGTGGTTGCTTCTAGTTTTTGGTGTTTATGAATAAAGCTGCTAAAAACATTTACATGAAGGTTTCTATGTGGACATAAATTTTCAAATCAAATACCTAGGGGCATGATTGCTAGATTGTACAGTAGGACTATAGTTAACTCTGTAGGAAACAAACTGTCTTTTAAAGTGATTGAGCATTTTGTATTCCCACCAACAATGAATGAGAGTTCCTGTTGCCTTGCATTCTTGCCAGCACTTGTCAAGACTTGAAGGCTCTGTTTGAGATTATAACACCATATGATTTATTTTTCCCACTCATCATCTAGCTCTAGAAATCACTGCTTTCTTTGTTACAAAAAGTACATGAGTACTGATCAATTGAGTAAAGTGCTTATATATTGTGATTCTTAAAAAATTTGATCTTGTATCTCTGTAAAAAGACCATGGATTGTTAATGTACAAAAACCCAAACCTGAATATGCTAGTAGTAAATAATGAATATTGATATAAGCCCTGCATTATTTAGAGGTACACTCATGGGTATAATACTTTTGGAGACTGGAGTGCCACTTGAAGCTAGGGATCATAGCTACTGGAGCAAATAACCATTCCATTCTCTCAGTGATTCCACTTATGGTGCAATTACCATTTGTTCCAGACATTGTCCACGGACATTATCTCATATAATGATACAACTCACTCTTAGGAGGTAGGTACCCACACACCCCATGGAATGATTGTGTTTTATAAATGAAAAAGGAGCCCAAAACCTCTGACCCACTCCAATATCAAATATACCTTATTCTGAGATAAGAGGAACTAAAACACTGTGATGATTACCTTTTGTTTAAGAATAAACCAAATTTTGTGTGCCTATTCCCAAGATATCAGCTAAAGGGAAGAAAAATGGAATGTCTATACATTTTATAATTGTAATCCTTCTTTGTTTAGAAATTGTAAATATTAATTTTCCCACATCTAAAATAATAATAGTAGTAATAATAATAGAAATCTCATTGTGTCAAATGAGATAAGGGAATTGAGATTGGATATCTCAATTAACCAAAAATTTCTATGACAAAGACTGAAAGTGATAAAAAAAACTGTTTTCTTTGGATTCAGGATTAGTTCCTATTGGCAGATAGCGGACCATCCCTTCTGTTAATGTGCACTTTGCTATACGAGCTGCACTGGCAATGAGGCCCTGGACTATTGAGATTATTGAACATTTCACCATCAAGAGGAAGGCAGGAGCAGAGCAGATAATATCTGTGCATCATAGTGAACGCTGACTAAAAGGACAATGAAACACTTTGGGCTCATTTCTAGCTTTGTATGTGCCTTTTGGTTTACTTTGATGGTAAAATGTCAAGTATGGCCTGCCCCAAGAAAGGAGTACTTAATTTCCACCGGACCTAGCAAAAACTGATTGCAAAAGGTAAAATGACTGACTAAGGATAGAGAGTTAGCCACTATATAAACCTATGCTTTTTCTTTCACCAATATTCAAGTCACTGGATGAGAAGATGGTGGCAGGTTTTATAGAGTGGAACAAGCCATCCAGGTAAACCTAAGCTACTGGGAAGTTGATCTTTATCCTTGCTTTATTTTTTATGCTATCGCTGATTCTTAGGGCTCATGGGGAAATAGGTGTAATTATTGGCTATGGACAGATAATGAGGATCCATGCAAGATAAACATCTGCAGACAGGAAGAAGGTAAATAATATGCCCAAGGCCAGACAGAGCTTTTTCTGAGATATAACTTATGAAAATGTCATAATCAGTCTTGCTTAGTCATATTATTTTGGATGTATTTTCAAACTTGGTTTAAAAATATGTGAAATTAGATAACACCAAATTCAGTTAAGAAGTTTCCCTTGGTGGTAAAAAAAAAAAAAAAAAACTACGGTATGACTTTTGAATGAATTCAGTGCTTTCAGAGGAATGAACCATCGATTTTCAACTGATTATTTAAGAGCATTTCAGTCCCAGCCTGGGGAGGTTATTCTGGCCCCTGAGATCTGGAATGCAGGGCTGTGCATGTTTCCTTCACTTAGACAGACATAAATCCCAAAGTGACACCAGCATGTTATCTTTTACTGTATTTCCCCCTGGTGTGATTCAAACTTTTGACTTAAATTGTTGTCTACAGCTGCTGAAAATTGATTTATCCTTGATGATGAGGGAACTTGCTGACCAAACTACTAAGGAGAAATGTTTTCAGAGTAGCAGTTCTTAGTGGTGTTTTATTTCTTTGCCTTTGAGTTTCTTTAACTTCTTTTTTTATGGTCTTTATGTCCCTCTAATGATTCATAAGTCACAGGATACTTATTAGGAAATATATACACATGGCAAAAAAATTTTGATGAGTAACAAAAGGATATGTATTTAAAAATAAGCCCCCCACCTCCAGTTCCCTCAATGTTATAGTTTCTTTCTTCACAGCCACTATCTTATTTTACATATCTCTACATATTTCTATATTATGTATGTAGGTGCTCGTTTTTATTATTTATAACACAAAAAGCAGCATAGTTTAACACTGTTTTATGTCTTTCTTTTTTTCTACCTTACCTGTGAAGAAGTTAATTCCATAAAAATATATATAGATATAAAATGACAGAGGTAGGTAGCTAAACAGATAGAGAAATGTGCCTAAATATATTCAACAATGATATAGCATCCACTTTACGGCTATGTTATTTAACAAATTGTCTACTAAAGGACATATGGATTGCTATTACAAAATATATGTCAATAAATTGATTAATAATTACTTTTGTCCACATATACACACACACATGTATATAACATAATTACAAAGTATGCTTATCATATTTAAGTTGATAATACCAGATTACCTTTCAAAGAATTTGAAAAATTTACATTTTCATCAAGAATAAATGAGCATGTCTCTTTTCCATAGTACATTCATTTTTAAACACAAAGTAACTCTCAGAAATATTTTTAAAATAAAATATAAACAATTAAAATACAGCATGAAAAAACTCTGGTATATAGACAAGAAAAAAGTAGAAAATATATATATATATTTATATAGACAATTTCATGGGTTTTCTTTTCAGGAAGCTATTGTATGTATAAATAAATACACATATATATATATATATCAATGTGAGTTCTGAATTTTTATTAAAAAATTGTGACAACTAAAATAGTATTGATTTAAGGAATAAATATTTGGTTAATTTTTCCAGTTGACTATTTACATATAGTTTCACATTTTGCGTATATTCAATAAAGTGTGGAAAGTGTTTAGCACAATATTAAGCACATAATGTTATGTTTAATGTGTTATCAATGTATTTTAAATTATAAATTTGGAGGACAATAAAAATATTTATAGAAATTAAGAGAGAAGACCTGTCTGAACTACAATTAATTTTTTAATAGACTGTTTTTAGAACAGATTTAGGTTCACAGCAAAATTGAGCAGAAGGTAGCAAAGAATTTACGTATACCTCCTGCCCCCAACTGATACATAGCCTTCCTCATTATCAACTTCCTCCACCAGAGTGGTACATTTGTTACAAGTGATGAACTTACAATGACACATCATTACAACCCAAAGTCCGTAGTTTACATTAGGGTTCACTTTTGGTGTTGCATAGTCTTTGGGTTTGGAAAAATGTATAATGATGTGTATCCACCATTATAGTATCATACAGAGTACTGTCACTACCGTAAAAATCATCTGTGCGCTGCCTATCCATTCCTCGCTCCCCCTTAACCCCTAGCAACCACTGATCTTTTTACTGTTGCCATAATTTTGTCTCTTCGAGACTACAATATAGTTGGAATCATACAGCATGTAGCCTTTTCATATTAACTTCTTTCACTTAGTAACATGCATTTAAGGGTCTTACATGTGTTTTCATGGCTTGATAGCTCATTTCTTTTTATTACTGAATAATATTCCATTGTCTGCATGTACCACAGTTGATCCATTCACCTACTGTAGGGCATCTGGGTGGCTTCCAAGACTTGGCAATAATGAATAAAGCTGGTATAAACATCTCTGCAGGTTTTTGTGTGGATGTAAGTTTTCATCTCCTTTGGGTAAATACCCAGGAGTATGACTGTGGGATGAGATGGTAAGAATATGTTTAGTTTTGTAGGTAAACTGCCAAACTGTCTTGCAAAGATAGTGTGTATTCCCACCAGCAAGGTGAGAGTTTCCATTGCTCTACACTCTTGTTGGCATTTGCTGTTGTCAGTATTCTGGGTTTTGGCCATTCTAATCAGTGTATAATAGTATGTCTTTGTTGTTTTAATTTCCATTTCCCTGGTGACCTATCATGTGGAGCATCTTTTTATATGCTTTTGTCATCAGTATATCTTCTTTGGTAAGGTTTCTGTTAAAGTTTTTAGCCCATTTTTTAATCAGATTGTTTTCTTATTGTTGAGTTTTAAGAGTTCTTTGTATATTTGGATAACAGTCTTTTATGAGATGTGTATTTTGCAAATATTTTCTCCAAGTCTGTGGCTTGTCTGCTCATTCTCTTGACACTGTCTTTCACAGAGCATAAGTTTTCAATTTTAATGAAGTCCAGCTCATCGGCTATTTCTTTCATGGATCATGCCTTTGGTGTTGTATCAAAAAAGGTATCAGCATACCCAAGGTCATCTAGGTTTTCTCCTAGGTTATCTTCTAGCAGTTTTATAGTTTTGCGTTTTACATTTAGGTCTGTGATCCATTTCGAGTTTATTTTTGTGAAGGATTTAATGTCTGTGTCTAGATTCATTTTGTGTGTGAGGATGTCCAGTTGTTCTAGCACCATTTGTTCAAAAGATAATCTTTGCTCCCTTGTATTGTTTTTTCTCCTTTGTCAAAGAACAGTTGACTATATTTATGTGAGTCTATTTCTTGGCTGTCTAATCTGTTCCACTGATCTATTTGTCTCTTCTTTCACCAATACCACCCTGTTTTGATTTCTGTAGCTATCATTACATTTTAACAATATGCTACTTCAATCGACATATCTAAAATTCTTACTTTTAAATATATTTATTATACCACATAAGTAAATTGACAAAATGTCATCTGACGAAAATCCTATGTTTCCACGTAGTTACCAGATGAAACTACCTAACAATCTAAGGATAGGTTAATGTTTCTTGACACTGTAAAGACTCTCAGTGTAAATAAGTACTTCTAAAGTAACTACAATCAGTAGTTAGTCCTCTTGTAGAGGTAAATGCTTTCCCTTTCTCTCTTGCTTAATTTATTAATGTATTTTACAGTTTTACTGAGGCATAATTAACACACAATAAACTGCAAATATTTCAAATGTACAATTTGATAAGTTTTGACATATGCATACATCAGTGAAACCACCACCAAAATCACAATACTGAGCCCATCTCTTACCCCAAAATTTCCTCATGTCCTTTTATAATAATTTCCTCCTGCCTCTTCCCAACTACTTCCTCAAGCAAAAACTGTTTTATTCTTTGTCTCTGTAGTTTGCATTTTCTACAGTTTTACATGAATGGGAATGTAATATGTACTCTTTTGTCTAACTTCTTGCACTTAGCTCAATATTTTTGACATTTTTCCATTCTATTTTGTGTATGAATAGTTAATTTCTCTTTATTACTGAGTAGTATTCTGTTGTATGGCTATATCACAATTTCTGTATCCATTCATCTGTTAATGGATATTCGAGTGATTTGCAGGTTTTGGCTGTTACAAATAGAGCTGCTATGAGCATTCATGCACAAATATTTGTAAGGATGTGAACTGTCTTTTCTCTTGGGCAAATACCAACAAGTGGAATGGCTAGATCTTATAATTGATATATGTTTACGTTGTAGGAATTGCCAAATTTTTTTGAAGTGGTTATAATGAGTTAACATCACCACTACCAAAAGTGTATGAGAATTCCATTTCTTCCACATCCTTGCCCATACTTGGTGTGGTCCATCATTTTAATTTTAGCCAATCTAATGTGTGTATAGAAATATAGCATTGTAGTTTTAGCTCTTATTTTCCTACTATTAAATGATGTTGAGCATTTACTCATGAGCTTATTTGCCATCCATATATTTTCTATGGTAAAGTTCTCATTAAAATATTTTGCCCATTTTTATATGGTTGCTTTCTTCTCCTCCCCTTTTATTTAGTTTAATAATTCTTCATATATTCTAGATACAACCCTTATATCAAATATATGCTTTGCAAATATTTTCTCACAGTCTGTGGCTTTTCTTTTGATTCTCTTAAAAGTGTCTTTTGAAGAGGTAAAGATTTTAATTTTGATCATGTCCAATTTATCTTTTTTCTTTCCTTGAACATTCTGTTTATGTTGTATCTAAGATACCGTTGCTTAAACCAAAGCCATAAAGATTTTTTCTCATATTTTCTTCTGGAAGTTTTGTACTTACAGGCATTACATATAGTTCTATGATCCATTTTGAGTTAATTTCCATATATGGTGTGAAGTATGGATGAAAAGTCATTTATTTGCATATGAATATCCAATTGAACACCAGTTGTTGTAAAGACTATCCTTTCTCCACTGAATTGCTTTGGTAACTGTGTCAAAAATCTGTTGTCCATACATGTGCGGGTCTGTTTCTCAACACTCTGTTCTGTGAAATTGATCTATTTTTCAATCTTTACACCAATACTAGATAGTTTTGATTATAATGTCTTGAAATCTTTTAGTGTTAATCTGCGAAATATATTCTTTTTCAAAGTTGTTTTGGTTATTTTAGGTTTTGCATTTCTTTAAGGATTTTAGAATGAGATTTTCAATTTCTTCAAAAACAAATCTGCTAACATTTTGATTGCAAACTTTAAAATACATATGAAGATCAAATTGGAAGAATTAATATCTTAATAACATTGAATCTTCCTCCCTGAGAACAGGGTATATGGCTTCATTCATTTAGGTTTTCCCTAATTTCTTTCAGCAATGTTTTGTAGATTTGCATGTATAGATCTGTCTCACTTTTGTCAGATTTATCTGTAAATATTTTATACTTTTTGATCCTATGATAAGTGGTATTTTTAATTTCAATTTCTTAGTGTTTTTACTAGTATATAGAAAGACAATCATTTTTTCTATATTGATTGTGTATTCTGCAATCTTGCTAAATTCACTCATTTGTTCTAGGTCATTTTTATAGATTCCATGGGATTTTTCTACATAGGTTATCATGTCATCTGTAAATAAACACATGGTTTTTTTCTTTTTCTCCAATAGGAAGGCATTGTATTTCTTTTTCTTGTCTTATACTGGCTGGAACCTCCAATATAATGATGACTAGAAGTGATGGCCCTGAACATTCTTGTCTTATTCCTGGTCTTAGAGGGAATGTTGAACATTTGAGAAGAGAGCCTCTCCATATCATTGGTGTTCTCTGTCTCAACAGCTCTCTCCTCTCCAATATTCTGTCCTGCAGACTTAGCTGCCTGTCTTCCTGGACTCTGAGCTTTGTCTGCTGGGCTCAGTTCCCTCTCAGTATGCCACAAGCAGAAAACTCTCTCAAGGCAGTAACCTTAATTGTAAGGATCACCTTGTTTGCTTTTTTCCTTTCATGAATCACTGTCCTTCATTTCCTGATTCCAGTGTCTTGCCGATTATTGTGTTAGATATTTTGTCTGCTTTTTGTTTTGCTTGTTTTAGACAAGAAGGACGACACTGATTTCACTAAGTTAGTGAAATCAATATTTATATAATATATCCAATTCATAATAGTGATATTATAGATTATTTTTTGTTTGCATATCTTTTCATGAACCCTAATCAATAATATATTAGAATTTTTTTTTATCATTAATTGCAATATAACAGTGAGCTGTAGAGTTATGGTTAGGTGTGCAATTTTGCGTATGAATTATCAATAACACAAACTAATTTCAACAAGTATATAAAACAATATAGTTATTTGTAGTATTATCTAATTTCCAGAATCTAATTTTTCCCCCAGAATCCAAGTTTTCTATCTTCCTTGGGTGACTTAGATGTCAATAAGGATGGAGAAACTGTCCTCTTCTTTTTCTTCAGTTTCATCACAACATGTTTCTAGGAATATTTCTATAATACTAGTCAACAAAACATTATAATTTTATATAAAGATATAAAAATATATGTGTACAGAGATATATTGACGATGCAAGTAAAAAACATACTTTTATAGTAAAACTTACTAATACTTTTTATCTAAGCTAGATGTTCAGGTGGTCTGTAAAATATAGTAGTGATTCAATGCGTATTCAGCCAGCCCTGGTGGTCTAGTGGTTAAGATTCGGCACTCTCACCACCGCGGCCTGGGGTTCATTTCCCACTCAGGGAATCACACCACCCATCTGTGGCGGCTGCATGTTGCTGTGATGCTGAAAGCTGTGCCACTGGTATTTCAAATACCAGCAAGGTCACCCATGGTGGACAGGTTTCAGTGGAGTTTCCAGACTAAGACAGACTAAGAAAAAGGACCTGGCCACCCACTTAGGAAAAATTTGGCCGTGGAAACCCTATGAATAGCAGCAGAGCATTGTCTGATGTAGTGCTGGAAGGTGAGAGGATGGCGCAAAAATGCTGGGCAGGATTCTGCTCTGCTGTACACTAGGAGTTGGAATTGATGACACTAACAACAACAATACGTATTCAAAAACTTGTGTTTATTCAAACTTCCTTCCATAATCACCTTGAAGTTATAATAGTCTCTATTTAGCAAGCTAAGTTTGCTAAGTTGTAAATTAGTGCCTCTTGTTAAATAAACATTGTGTGCACAGAGGTACAGTGACTCTTCCTACTGTATGGAATTTAGCTGGTTATGCTTCTGTGGAGTAACTCCTTATTCTTGTTTTTCTATTATGCTCTTGTGATAGAAAATGTGAGATGAAAAAAACCTGAATGAAAATTACATTACTTTAATGATACTAGATTTCTGAGACATATAGGAAAGCACTTTAAAACTGGTGACCGAGGGCCAGCCCTGTGGCATAGCAGTTAAGTGCGTGAGCTCCGCTACTGGCGGCCCGGGTTCGGATCCCAGGCGCGCACTGACGCGCAGCTTCTCCGGCCATGCTGAGGCCGTGTCCCACATACAGCAACTACAAGGATGTGCAACTATGACACACAACTATCTACTGGGGTTTTGGGGGAAAAAAAAAGGAGGAGGATTGGCTATAGATGTTAGCTCAGAGCCGGTCTTCCTCAGCAAAAAGGATTAGCGTGGATGTTCGCTCAGGGCTGATCTTCCTCACAAATAAATAAATAAATAAATAAATAAATAAATAAATAAAACTGGTAAAAAAAACTGGTTAGGCATTATATTAATATAATAGTATAAATAGTATAATATTTCATAGTTTAACTTTGGAGACATAGCTAATGTTGTTGGTGTCTTCAAAGAATCTTAAAATTGAAAGGATATTTAAAATGCAAAACAATTCAAAAATATAAAAGATACACCCCACATGACAGCCAGCCAATATTAGAGAATATCATGTTTTCACTGTAATCCTTTGAAAGATGTGTCACACTGAAGATTATACAATGATATGTTAAAAGTGACTGTATATTTCAACATGTTTAGTATATTCTCAATATATATCAAATGATATCTATTGCATTTTAAATTTAAATATTATGATGACATCAGTTTTTAGAAAATTCATAATATTTGCTGGTCTACTCCTGAAATAGTCAATTTTGCTGTGCCAAACCTGTCATTTCTGTACTTTCTCCCCCACTTTTAGAGGATACAGAAACTTTGACTATATCAACACTCCCTTAGAAAATAATATGATTTCAAACATTGACACTTAAGCACATTTGACCAAAGTTTTCCCCTCCTAAGGAAGTAGGCATTTAGAATTAAATGTTGAATTATGCGGTATAAGATTTTCCCCAAATGAGAGAATGATGACTCCTTGGTGATCAGATGAGAAAGAATTTTTGTATGGAATAAGAAGTTACTCCATCACAAAAACATAAGCAGCTAAATTCCACACAGTAGGAAGAGTCAATGCACGACTGTGCACACAACGGTTATTTAACAAGAAGCACTAATTTACAATATACTATGGTAAGAAAGAAAGACAGAAACATAACACCAAGTCTACCTTCCCTTTAGTTCCTTTACTTAAGATGTTAGGAAGATGTGCCCTGTTTTATTTGAAACATGCATTTCAATGAATTTGCCACACCCAAATGACTCATTTTATGCTCTTTTATTTATTTGTGTTCACAGCATCCCTTTGGTATTGGTAATCTAAAAAAAAAAAAACAAAAAATTTTCGAGGGGAATCTTCTAACTTATACTTGGGAAGATATTGCACAGCAATTCACTATTGTCTATTCTGCACAGTTTTAATTAGTTCCAGCGACAGAGACAGTGCAATTACTTAACGAAACTACACAGGCTGTTTCGTCTGCCTTTTAACAGTTAAAATTATGATAGCAACCTCATTCTACTTGTTTTTACTAAGGAAGCCTGCCAGCTATAGTCCCAGTAGAATTATTGCTTTCACAAAGTGCTCTAAATCTGTCAACGAGAAAATGCACGTACTACTGTATGATGAAGCTGTTAAGAAGTTGACCCAGTTGTTGCACCACAACTGCTTCCTCTGGCAGAGATATTTAGGCAAACCTGCTGATTAACAGTGTCTCGGTGGCCCACAAAATTAGAGAGAACTTTCCTTTTTTCTATTCTATAACGGGTGATTTTAATTGTTTGAAAACACTTGACAATGTTTTCATCCAAATTATATAGATGAAAGTTTAGGAATGGAATTTTAATAGAAGTATGAGCAACCTCAACTCCTTTTTAAACATCAAAAAAATGTACCTTCTCAATTTTGCTGTTAACTTAAAACTGCTCTAAAAAATAAAGTCTATTATAAATAAATAAATAAATGAAAATTTTAAAAAACAACAACATCAAAGGGCAATGGAAATAGTATTTATGGAGTGCCTATCATGTTTCCAGTCTCTTAGTTATGCTATCTCAATAACATCTAAAATAAATCTACACAGGGTAAAAGATTACCCTTTTTTAAAGATGAAGAAACAGAACTCTGACAGTTTACCCCAAGTCACAGGATTTATGACTAACAAATTGCATTCACAATAAATTCAGACTTAATATAAAGTTCTTTTTACACATCTCAGCTACATAGGAATATGCACATATTTGGCTATAAAACTACACATGGTGCTACACATAGAAAATAAAAGTAAAAGTAAACTTCTCTATTTTCTATACCTGATCTATTATTCCTCACAAATTCCAGACCACTTGAGTAGGGAAAAATTAGCTTTAATTTAAACTAATAAATCAATTAAATTCAACTTAAGGTAAGAATGTGTTAAGCAAACTTTTTAGAAGAAAAGTTCTCACCCAAAGAATTGAGTGAGAGAGAAGTCAAGATGGTGGCGTAGGCAGACTCTGAACTCACCTCCTCCCACGGACACAGCCAATTTACAACTACTCTGGAAAACTTACCCATGAGTGAGAACTGAAAACTGGATAAGAGGAACTCCTGCAACAAAGCACAATCCTAATTAAGGTGGAAGAGGCAGAAACTCCCTTCTGGAGAGAAAAAATGCTGCCTTCACAAGCAGCCAGCTTCACCGCCGCTGGGAGCCTCCCACAGGTACGCAGCCCTCCCTGGAGGTGCTGGAGGCACTGGGCCCTGAGCCGGGAGCGCCCCCACGGTGGGCATTTTGTGGACCCAGCACAATTGAGACGAGTGGCATAATATCTGACTTTGCTGCTACTAAAACATTGGGGAGTACCCCCAGAAAACCCGGTTCACAAAGAAATTAAAAGCTGCTCTTAAAGGGCCCATGCACAAATTCACCTGTTTCAGAAAGCAACCTAAAATCACCAAAAAGAAAGGTGCACAGTGCTTTGGTGAAAAGAGACTCACCTGATAGGCTCTGAGTGCATCTTGGTGAGAGGTGAGACCTCTCCAGGGACTGGGACATTGGTGGTGGCCTGGTGTGGGCGTGCTGAGACTGACGCTGGAGCCACCATTGGAATTCTCCCTGGGGCCTGCTAGCCCAGGTCTACCCCACCCACTAGAGCACAGATTTAATCCAGCTCAACCAGGGCAGGCAGCCTACCCTAGGGACTGGCCCCACCCAACAACAAGCCCTCGGGCAACTTGTGGGGCTGCTAAGGGAGCTGCCTGGATTCTCCACAGCCTGGTGACTTGGTCTGCCTCTATAGGGCAGGGTGTGTACAAGGAGTGGGTGGAGAGTGTGGGACGGTAGTGGAGACTGTGGGGCTCCCTACTTGAAGAGACTGGGTCCACTTCAGGAGGTTGGGGCGCACACATGAGACAAGACTGTGTGGACTGTGTGTGTGGACCTGTGGGCGGCGGGGCTTGTCAGCTGCAGAAGACTTGAACTTCTCAAAGAGAGACATAGAGGGTTGGCCCCACCTTTCAAAGCCTGAAACAATTGGGTGCCCTCCTGCCTGAGGCCAGCCCCGCCCAGCTGTAATCCTCAGAGAGTTGACAAGGGACTTAAAGGCTAGAGGCTTATAACAATTGTAAGCCCCTGAGCCTAACAACCACCCATGCTGGGGGCCTACTCACTTAATAAAAATATGGCAACAGGAATGTGCTATTAGACCTTGCAGTTAATTGTGCTGGGACACCCCACACCCAATAAAGAGACTGAAGGGCACACAACAACTACACACAGCTGAGCATTACAACAGCTTGCCAGGCACATAGCTCAACCTCCTTGGGCACCTACGGGAAGAGCAACCATGCCACAACAGAAGGACACACGTAGCCCACACAGGGGTCACTCCTGGAACATTTGCAACTGGAGAGGAGAGGGAAGCACACTGCTGGGCCTCCTAAGGCATCACTTATATAAGGTCACCACTCCGAGAGCAGGAGACGTAGCTGACCTACCTAATACATAGAGACAAGCACAGGGAAAGAGGCAAAATGAGGAGGCAAAGGAATACGTTCCAAGTAAGGGAACAGGACAAAACCCCAGAAAAGGAACTAAGCGAAACAGAAATGAGCAACTTACCCAACAGAGAGTTCAAACAAAGAGTGTTAAGGATGCTCACTGATCTTGGGAGAAGAATGGATGAACTCAGTGAGAACGTCAACAAAGAAATGGAAGATATAAAAAGAATCAATCAGAAATGAAGAATACAATACTGGAAATGAAAAATTCACCAGAGAGACTCAAAAGCAGAGTAGAGGATACAGAAGAACGGATCAGTAAGCTGGATGAAAAACTAGAGGAAATTACCCAAACTGAACAGATAAAAGAAAAAAGAATTAAAAAGAGTGAGGACAATCTAAGGGACCTCTGGGACAACATCAAGTGCACTAACTTCTGTGTTATAGATGTCCCAGAAGGAAAAGAGCGAGACAAAGGGGCAGAGAATCTATTTGAAGAAGTAATAGCTGAAAGCTTCTCTAACCTAAGGAAGGAAACAAACATCCAGGTTCAGGAAGCACAGAGAGCACCAAACAAAATAAACCCAAAGAGGCCCACACCAAGACACCTCATAATTAAAATGTCCAGAATTAAAGATAAAGAGAGAATCCTAAAAGCTGCAAGAGAAAGGCAAGTTATATACAAAGGAAACCCCATTAGGCTATCAGCTGAATTCTCAGCAGAAAACTTACAGGCTAGAAGAGAATGGCATGGTATATTTAAAGTGCTAAAAGGGAAAAACCTACAGCCAAGAATACTCTACGCAGCAAAGTTATCATTCAAAATGCAAGGAGAGATCAAAAGTTTCCTAGACAAGCAAAAATTAAAGGAATTTGTCACCAAGAAACCAGTACTACATGAAATGCTAAGGGGATTTATTTAAGGGGAAAAGAGAAGAACACAAATAGGAAAAATTATCTATTTTCATGATAAGAGGGTAATGGATACAAATGCACAAAAAACTGGTTAGATATGATATCAAAAACATAAAATGTTGGAGGAGGGGAGTTAAAAAGTAGAGTTTTCAGACAGAGGTCAAATTAAAGAGACCACCAATATAGATTGCTATACATGTAGGTTACTGTATATGAACCCGATGGTAATCACAAACCAGAAACCTATAATAAATACACAAAAAACTAAGAGAAAGCAACCCAAACATAATACTAAAGAAAGCCATCAAACCACAAGAGAAGAGAGCAAGAGCAGAAGAAAGGAACAGAGAAGAACTACTAAAACACCAAGAAAAAAAGTTAAAAAATGTCAGTATGTACATACTTACTAATAGCTACTTTAAACATTAATGGACTAAATGCTCCAATTAAAAGGCATAGGGCAGCTGACTGGATAAAAAAACAAGACCCATATATATGCTGCATACAAGCAACACACTTTAGACATAAATACACTCACAAAGTGAAAGTAAAAGGATGGAAAAAGATACTCCATGCTAATGGCAATGGAAAGAAAGCTGGAGTAGCCATATGTATATCAGACAAAATAGATTTTAAAACAAAAACTGTAAAAAGAGACAAAGAAGGGCACTACATAATGATCAAGGGAACAATCCAACAAGAGGACATAACACTTGTAAATATCTATGCACCCAACACAGGAGCACCTAAATATATAAAGCAATTGTTAAGAGACATCAAAGGAGAAATAGGCAGTAACACAATAATAATAGGGGACTTTAACACTCCACTGACACCAACGCATAGATCATCCAAACACAATATCAATAAGGAAACATTGGCCTTAAATGACGCACTAGAATAGATGGACCTAGTAGATATATACAGAACATTCTATCCAAAAACCAAAGAATACACGTTCTTTTCAAATGCACATGGAACATTCTCCAAGATTGATCATATATTAGGCCACAAAATAAGTCTCCATAAATTTAAGAAGATTGAAATTATACCAAGCATCTTTTCTGACCACAACGGTGTGAAACTAGAAATCAACTATAGGAAGAAAATCACAAAAGCCACAAATATGTAGAAATTAAACAAAATGCTACTGAGCAACAACTGGGTCAATGAAGAAATCAAAGGAGAAATCAAAAAACAATTGGAGACAAATGAAAATCAAAATACAACATGCCAGAATTTATGGGATACAGCAAAAGTGGTTCTAAGAGGGAAGTTTATAGCAATACAGGTCTATCTCAACAAACAAGAAAAATCTCAAATAAACAATCTCACAATGCACCTAAAGGAACTGGAAAAAGAAAAAACAAAGCCCAAAATCAGTAGAAGGGAAATAATAAAAATCAGAGCAGAAATAAATGAAATAGAGACTAAAAAAAAATAGAAAAAATTAATAAAACCAAGAGCTTGTTCTTTGAAAAGATAAACAAAATTGACAAACCTTTATCTAGACTCACCAACAAAAAGGCTCAAATAAGTAAAATCAGAAATGAAAGAGGAGAAATTACAGCAGACACCTCAAAAATACAAAAGATTATAAGAGAATAGTATGAAAAGCTATATGCCAACTAATTCGACAATCTGGAAGAAATGGATAAATTCTTAGAATCATACAACCTTCCAAAACTGGATAAAGAAGAAATAGAGAATTTGAATAGACCAATCACCAGTAAGGAGATTGAAACAATAATCAAAAGCCTACCCCAAAATAAAAGTTCAGGACCAGACGGCTGTCCTGGTGAATTCTACCAAACATTCAAAGAAGATTTAATACCTATCCTTCTCAAACTCTTCCAAAAAATTGAGGAGAGGGTGACGCTCCCTAACTCATTCTGTGAAGCTGACATTACCCTGATACCAAAACCAGACAAGGACAACACAAAAAAAAAAGAAAATTACAGGCCGACATGACTGATGAACATCAATGCAAAAATCCTCAGCAAAATACTAGCAAATCACATACAACAATACATTAAAAAGATTGTACACCATTAGGTGGGATTTATTCCAGGGACGTAAAGATGGTTCAACATTAGCAAATCAGTCAACGTGATACACCACATTAATAAAATGAAGGATAAAAGTCACATGATCATCTCAATAGATGCAGAGAAAGCATTTGACATGATACAGCATCCATTTATGATAAAAACTCTGAATAAAGTGGGTATAGAAGGAAAGTACCTCAACATAATAAAGGCCATATATGAGAAACCCACAGTTAATATCATCCTCAATGGTGAAAAGCTGAAAGCTATCCCTCTAAGAACAGGAACCAGACAAGGATGCCCACTGTCACCACTCCTATTTAACATAGTATTGGAAGTCCTAGCCAGAGCAATCAGACAAGAAAAATAAATAAAAGTGATCCAAATTGGACAGGAAGAAGTGACACTATCACTGTTTGGAGATGACAAGATTTTATATATAGAAAACCCTAAAGAATCCACCAAAAACCTTTTAGAAGTAATAAATGAATATGGCAAAGTTGCAGGATACAAAATAAACATACAAAAATCAGTTGCATTTCTATACACTAACAACAAAGTAGCAGAAAGAGAAATTAAGAATATAATCCCATTTACAATTGCAACAAAAAGAATAAAATACCTAGGAATGAACGTAACCAAAGTGGTGAAAGATCTGTACACTGAAAACTATACATTGCTGAAGGAAATTGAAGAGGACACAAAGAAATGGAAAGATATTCCATGCTTTTGGATTGGAAGAATTAGCATAATTAAGATGTCTACACTTCCTAAAGCAATCTATAGATTCAATGCAATCCCTATCAAAGTTCCAATGACATTTTTCACAGAAATAGAACAAAGAATCCTAAAATTTATATGGAACAACAAAAGACCCCGAATAGCTAAAGGAATCCTGAGTAAAAAGAACAAAGCTGGAGGTATCACATTCCCTGATTTCAAAATATACTACAAAGCTATAGTAACCAAAACAGCATGGTACTGGCACAGAAACAGACACACAGATCAATGGAATAGAATCGAAAGCCCAGAAATAAACCCACACATCTATGGACAGCTAATCTTCAACAAAGGAGCCAAGAACATACAATGGAGAAATGCAAATCTCTTCAACAAATGGTGTTGGGAAAATTACACAGCCACATGCAAAAAAATGAAAATAGACCATTACCTTACACCATACACAAAAAGTAACTCAAAACGGATTAAAGACTTGAATGTAAGACATGAAACAAGGAAACTTCTAGAAGAATACATAGGCAGTAAACTCTTCAACATCGGTCTTAGCAACATATTTTCAAGAAAGTACCATGTCTGACCGGGAGAGAAAAACAATAGAAAAATAAACGAATGGAACTACATCAAACTAAAAAGCTTCTGCACAGCAAAGGAAACCATCAACAAAATGAAAAGACAACCTAACAATTGGGAGAGGATATTTGCAAACCATACATCTGATAAGGGGTTAATCTCAAAAATATATAAAGAACCCACACATCTCAACAAGAAAAAAACTAACAACCAAGTTAGAAAATGGGCAAAAGACCTGAACAGACATTTCTCCAAAGGAGATATACAGATAGCCAACAGGCACATGAAAAGATGTTCAGCATCATTAATTATCAGGGAAATGCAAATCAAAACTACAATGAGATATCACCTCATGCTCATCAGAATGGCTATAATTAACAAGACAGGAAACAACAAATGTTGGAGAGGATGTGGAGAGAAGCGAACTCTCATGCACTGCTGGTGGGAGTGCAGTGTTATTCCACTGCTGAGTATTTATCCAAAGAACATGAAAACACCAATGCATAAAGATCCATGCACCCCTGTGTTCATTACAGCATTATTCACAATAGCCAAGATATGGAAGCAACCTAAGGGCCCATCAAGGGAAGAATGGATAAAGAAGATTTATACATAATGGAATACTACTCAGCCATAAGAAATGATGAAATCCAGCCATTTGTGACAACATGGATGGACATTGAGGGTATTATGCAAAGTAAAATAAGTCAAAGGGAGAACGTCAAATAGCATATGATCTCACTCATTAAGTAGTAGATAATAGCAACAAACAAACACATAGAGACAGAGATTGGATTGGTGGTTACCAGAGGGGAAGGGGGAGGGAAGAGGGTGAAAGGAATAATTAGGCACATGTGTGTAGTGATGGATTGTAATTAGTATTTGTGGTGACCATGAGAACATGATGTAATCCATTCAGAAATAGAAGTATAATGATGTACACCTGAAATTTATACAATGATATAAACCAATGTTACCACAATAAACCAAAAAAAAAAAAAAACCACCAAAAAACAAAACACAAAAACAAACAAAACTAGAATGTAAAAAAATAAAAATAAAATGAATTTGGTAAATGGTAAAACAAAAACAAAAACAACCTTTTTATTGAAAGATACATGGAGAAAGCATGTACAAATCCTGAAGTTCAAGCTTGATGAATTTTAACAAATTGAGTACATTCATGTAATCATCTAGATCAAAACTTCAGATGATAGCCTATGCATCAGTAAGGGTATGTCATAGAAGATGAATCAGCAAAAAAGAAGTGCTCCTACAGCAGCCAAGACCAACTCCATTCAAATGCAATCTCAGTCAAAATCCCAGTAAGTTACTTTATGGAATTCGACAAACTGATTCTAAAGTTTATATGCAAAAAATCCAGAACTGCCAACACAATGTTTAAGGAGAAGGAGAATGTTGGAGGACTGATGCTACCTGACTTCAAGACTTACTATAAAGCTACATTAATCAAGATAATGTGGCAAAATAATAGACAAATAGATAAATGGAAGAGATTAGACAGCCCAAAAATAGACTTTCATTAATATAGTCAACTGACATTTGACAAAGGAGCAAAGGAAATACAATGGAACAAATATAGTCTTTTCAACAAACAGTGCTAGAACTGCTGGACATCCACACACACACACAAAAATAAATCTAGACACAGAGCTTACACCCTTCACGAAAATAAACTCAAAAGGGGTCAAGACCTGAATGT
The DNA here is from genome assembly GCF_020826845.1 of Diceros bicornis minor. Taxonomy (NCBI): domain Eukaryota; kingdom Metazoa; phylum Chordata; class Mammalia; order Perissodactyla; family Rhinocerotidae; genus Diceros; species Diceros bicornis. The sequence goes on from NC_080754.1 coordinate 57,813,976, forward strand.
AAAACACAAAACTGCAAAACTCCTGGAAGATAACCTAGGAGAAAACTTAGATGACCTTGGGTATGCTGATGCTTTTTTTTTTTTTTTTTTGGCGGAGAAAGATTCACCACAACATCCATGAGCTAGCATCCATGCCAATCTTGCTCTATTTTGAATGTGGGTCGCTGCCACAGCATGGCCACTGACAAGTGGTGTAAGGAAACGGCCTGGGAAACGAACCTGGGCTGCCAGAGCAGAGCACGCTGATCTTAACAACTAGGCCACAGAGCCAGCCCCTGGTGATGCCTTTTTTGATACAACATCAAAGACATAATCTATGAAAGAAATAATTGATTAACTGGACTTTATTAAAATTAAAAACCTGCTCTGTGAAAGACATTGTCAAGAGAATGAGCAGAGAAGTCATACACTTGAAGAAAATATTTGAAAAATACGTATCTGATAAAGGACCATTACTAAAATATACAAAGAATTCTTAAAACTCAACAATAAGAAAACAATTAATTTAAAAAATGGGCCAAGGATCTCAACAGACATCTCACCAAATAGATATACAGATGGCAAATAAGCATATGAAAAGATGTTCCACATAATAAGTCATCAGGGAAATGTAAATTAAAACAATGATATACCACCAAACACCTATTAGAATGGCCAAAATTCAGAACACTGGCAACACCAAATGCTAGCAAGGATGCGAAGCAACAGGAACTCTCATTCATTGCTGGTGGGAATGCAAAATGGTACAGCCACTTTGGAAGACAATTGGGTGATTTCTTACAAAACTAAACATACCCTTATCATACAATCTAGCAATGGTAATCCTTGGTATTTACCCAAAGGAGTTGAAAACCTATGTCCACACAAAAACCTTCACATGATGTTTATATCAGCTTTATTCATAATTGTCAGAAATTGGCAGCCACCCAAGTATCCTTCAGTAGCTGAATGGGTAAATAAACTGTAGTACATGCAAACAATGGAATATTTTCAACACTAAAAAAAAATGAGCTATCAAGCCATGAAAACACATAGAGAACCCATAAATGCATGTTACTAAGTGAAAGGAGCCAATCTGAAAAGGCTACATACTATATGATTTCAACTATATGACACTCCAGAAATGACAAAACTATGAAGACAGTAAAAAGTTAAGTGGTTTCCAGGGTTGGGCCAGGGGAGGGATAAATAGGCAGAGCGTAAAGAATTTGGGAGACAGTTAAAATACTCTGTATGATGTTATTATGAAGAATATATGTCATTAAACATTTATCCAAACATGTAGAATTTACAACACTAAGAATGAACCCTAAGGTAAACTATGGACTTTGGGTAATTATGATGTGTTAATATTGGGTCATCCTTGATAACAAAGGCACTGTTCTGGTGAATGATGCAGATAATGGAGGAGGCTATGTATATGTGGAGGTAAGGGGTATACAGGAAACCTCTGCATCTTCCTCTTAATTTTATTGTGAAACTTAAATTGCTCTAAAAAATCAAGTCTTAAAAAATTTCTTTTGTCTAAAAATTTTGTCAACACCAAGAAAATAATTTAAATAATATATAATTTCCAAAACATTATACTTGTCTTTCCTGCCATCTAACTCCACAATATGTTGTTTCTCTACTTAATGAGCTCTAAAATTGATACAACTGCCATCTTGGACTTTCAGTTTTGGGAGAGGGGTGAGGGGAGACAGACGAAAAAGAAAAAAGAAAGCAATCAGGAAAATAAACAAAATTAACAAATTATATTAGCTACAAAGGAAAAACTGAGAGCAGAGAATTGCATCCAAATTCTGAGCAATGGGATAGGGAAACATAGGGGGCATGAGCTACTTTAATCAGGAAACATTGAAAATCTTTCTGAGAATGTGTTGTTCAGATTGAGATCACAAGAATGAGAAAGAGTCTATCGAGTAAAGAGAGGAGAGAAATTCTTCCAGGATTGAAAAGAGCTTGTGCAGATCTCTGAGTTGGGAGAGACTCAGGTGGCCTGTTCTAGCCACCACAAGAAATCCAATGTGGCTGCCTCGTAGTAGGCAAGGAGGCGAGGGACATAAGAAGGAGTTGGAGATACTGGCAAGGGCTGGGTAAGGCACAGCCTTGGAGGCTTGGAGAGGCCTTTGGAGTTTTAAGTAGTAGAATAAAAGTGGAAAATTTTTAGCAGGAAGTGACTTGATCTGAGATATATTTAAGAAGTTCACTCCAGCTTCACTGTGGAAAACAAATTGTAGGAAAACAAGGGTGGAAACAGAAAGACACCATCAGAGAATTATAGGTGAAAGGGATGAGGACTGAATTAGAGTTGTAGCCATGGATATAAAGAGCAGTCAATGGATTTGCAAACTATTTTCAAGATAAAATTGGTGGAATATGTTGATTGTTTGGATGTCAGATAAAAGAAAAAGAGGGATCAAAGATGAAGCTCTGGTTTTAGCTTAAAGACTTGGTGAATTGTGATGCCATTTCCTATAATCAGAAAGACAGGACAGACTGGGAGAGCTTAGTAAGGTGAGGACAATCAAGAATTCCCTCTGCACAAGGTGAAGACATGAGTTAATGAAATGGATATGCCAGTTAAGTAAATTAGAATAATGTAATCTGGAGGACAAGAGAAGTCTGAGATGTGAATTTAGAGACTTTCAGTGCATATACGTAAAACCGTAGAAAAGAACAAGATGACCTACAAAGATTGTGAAAGAAGCAACGACATAGAAGAGAAAAGGAACCAGCTCCTTCCTTAGTTACAATAGTCACTTAATCTGTATCATGTTGGGAGAACAATACCACAAAATCTCAGTGACTTAACAAAAGTCAACGTTTATTTCCTGCTCATGATATGTAACTTTTATTAAGCCTTTTATTAAAGCCCTGCTCTTGTCTCCATTCTGGGACTCTGGCTAAAAGAGCAGCCCTTATCTGATTTTTAAAGCTGCTGCTTAGAAGTGCAACACCTCTCTCCCCATCATTTGTTATTGGACAAATCACATCCCACAGGCAAGCCTGACGTCAGTGGGGTAGGAACTGTACCCCTGGCTTAGGGAGACCCCACCTGGAGAGGATGCAAACATTTGGAAGAATAATAAAATCTACTTCAGACATAAAACCCTATGCACTCTCTCCAAAATTATGTATGTCTTGAACATTCATCCTCTATATTCACTTTATTTCATTAGCAAGTACTTGTAGTTTCATTTCCTTTTTATTGTTATTAAAATACACATGGCAAAAATATTAAGTCAGACAGAAGGGCTTAGACTGAAATAATAACCACCCCCTGCACCATTCCACCTCACCTCCAACCCTATCTCCAGTTGACAAAAATTTTAACTTGAGTCCACACCTAATATATGCCTTTGTTCATCTGGTTGAAAAAAAACAAAAAACAGTAATATTGTTTGTCTCAATATAAATAACATTTCTTTGTTTTTGTGCTACAACTTGGTTGTTAATTGGATACACTATATGGCCTAATAGTTGGCAGAGTTTGTAAACAATGAATTCCAAAACGATATTATATTTAGTATTTGCATATTTAGAGAACAAATGGAAAATAAACAAATGTGGCTACACAGTGTAATTTTTACCCATTAATTTAATATGGTTAGAAATTATGAGTCATATATTGCTTTATTTTCCCCGCAAAAGATCAATTATTTTCTTTTGCTGAAAGAGAATATTCTTAATATTCTTACTCTTGTCTGGGAATCTCAAGGGGTTAGAGTGTACTCTTCAAGGACATAGGTAGTTTTAATTTGACTAGCTTATAGGAGAATTGATTTTCCCTCTTTTTGAAAAGGATGGATAAAAATGGCCTGGGGATACATGAAATCAACATATTCCTTCTGGTTCCTAGGAACGTCCCCAGAGGTATGAATTGACAATGTGTCCTGTGTAGTCCACTGCCCCTTTGGAATTAGACAGAATGTACTTCTTAGATTGTGAAACGCTGGGAGGCTGCAGTAAGAAAGCTGTTTAAAAGTGTAAGCGGGAGTTCGGATCACTTTTATACATTCTATGCAACAGAAAAATTTTTTTGAGTTCAGAACCAGTCTTGGGGTTACTCTTCCTTGCAAAAATCTAGGAGTCAACAAAATCATCCCCACCATGAAAACTAAGTAAATTAACCAAGCAAAAGTCAGAGCAACAGAAGTAAAAAGACCATTCCATAGAAGTAAGGGAGTCTTTTTCTGATTAGCAAGAGAGACACAAGGTTCCTCTTCTTAGGGGTTTGAAGTAGGAAACAGAAAGTTAAACCTTGTCAATACTTAAATTGGTATTGAGTAACCTAACACAAAAATACGATCTCTCTGGCAAAGACTCTTCCAAAAGAAGACATAGAAGAGTTTGAAAGAAGAGAGTGCTGATGACTGGACCCTAACGGAATTACAGAATATATCATATAATTTATATCTATGTATATTTATGATGAACAAACTATACATTAAATTTTATGTGGTAATATTCCATAAGGCATGCATGTTCAGGAATCTTTAAATAAAATATATTAATAAATTCTCAAGGTAAACAATTCCTCTAAGTAGTTTTAAAGGCAGATATAGCAACTGAAAATGCCTTACCCCAGTGTCAATTTCAATTAGGATACTGTGGAAAACAGGAACGAACTTGATAAGCATCATCCCTTGTAGAATGAAGGCCTTGCAAAGGCTTTCTTCTTTTAGCTGTGTCACATGTTGTCAGGGCACAAGGATGACTAAGAATTTACATTCCACCTTTTTATCTACACAATCCACCAAGACTAAATATGCGAAGGCTAAATAAATAATACTTTTAGGAACTTGTTGCATATTTTACAGATTATAAGATGTTGTGCTTCCAGGGTTATCTAACTAACTTTACTCCCACTTCTTAAAACCTGGGAAGATTCCATAAAAATAATATAAGTAACCCAGCATCTATACAGAACTATACATCTAAAAGTTTTTCACTTCTAATATCCTGTACTATAAGGAAATTTAAACAAAACCCAAGATATTTTACTCATAGACTTTGCAATTCCAGGATAAAATCATGAATTTGATGTCTCAACCACCTATACCAATAGAAATGGTATATATGAGATTGAGCCTGGGTGGGTCTGGAAGGTATGAGTAGGTTGCATGAGCATGTGGTTCAGATTCCTTCAACACCAACTCTTTTCCCTCAAACCCTGATCATGTACTGCTATAGTACTCATTGTGAGTATGTTGACTGAGGAAGAAAAATCTCGAGCATGGTGTACAGATAGGTACGCATGAGATTCTAGTACTATCAGAAAGAGGACAGATGCAGCACTGCAGACTCTCGCAGCGGTGACCATGAAGGACAGCAGTGAAAGAAAATCCTTCCAGTGAGCAGAACTTTGAGGTGTACATTTTGGTGTCTACTGTGTATGAAGAGAGAGGTTGCCAGAAATATGGATTTACACTGATTTAGGGCAGTTGCTAGGGTTTGTTTGGATGGAACATGATTGGAAGATTAGTGACACGGAAATCTGGGGAAGAAGTATTGGCATGGAACATTCAGAATGGGCCAACGCTATAAAGATATGTGTGTCCCATGTGACTGATAATAAATGGCATCCACAGCAGAGAATGTTCCTGGTAATCAGGCAGACAAAATGACATTTTTGTCAGTACATCTTTTCTCCAGCCACTCCAGAGCTGGGTCAATGGATCCGTGAATATATTGGCCATGGTGGCAGGGATGAAGGATACATATGATCTCAACAATGTGGAATTCTATATACTTAATTGAAAGGTTGAATTGCATACTGAAGACTCAGTTACAGGCTAATTGGAAGACTACACTCTGAAAGGATTGGTGTTGTCTTGCAGGTGCTATATGTTTTGAATTAGAACCACTATTTGATACTCTCACCCCCACACACAGAATACATGAGTGTGGGAATCAAGGGTGGAAATGGGATGGCTCCTCTCACTATTATACCAAATAACACACTTGCAGGATTTTCGCTTGCTGTACCAAACTTGATTGAGCTCTGCTGGTTTGAAAGTCTAAGTCTTTAAGGTAAGAATCCTTCAATGGTTCCATTAAATTGGAAGATAAGAGTGTACATCGGTCATTTTTAGCTCTTTATGCCACTTAACCAACAAACAGAAAAGGAGGTGCTCTAAGGGATAGAGTAATTGATCCAATTACAAAGGGGGAATTAAGGTTGCTACAAGGCAATGGAGGCAAGGAGGACTATGATTAGCACCCGGGAGATGCTCTGGGGTGCCTCTTAATGCTTCCATTCCTAATAGTGAGGGTTAATGGAGAACAATAACAACTTAAAAAAAGCAGGAAAATTAAGAACTGAGAACCTTCAGGAATGGAGGTTTGAGTCACTATACCAGGTCAAGAACCCTAATGAGCTGAAGATCTGGCTGAAGCAGTGAAAATATAGAATGAGTAGTTACTAGAAGAAAGTATAAATACCAGTCACATTCTCATTGAAGAGTGTGTGGGCATGGCTCACTGGGTGGAAGAAAATGCACTGAGGTGTCATGCTGGTGGAACTTTATGGGAATTCATCCTCTGAGGTCCAAGGGGAAGCCATCCAGAAGGAGTTTCCACACTTCAGAACACTCTGAAAAACCACCCTAGATGAAATCTGCTGTTATCATTAATGAGAGGTGCCTCACTGGAGGTACTCAGCTGTGAAGCTGCAGGCTGCTGGCTAGTGCTGGCGGCCTGCAGGAGCCAGATGCTAGAGAAGCCGTTCCCTGGCTTCTCTAGATCCCCCCTGGAGCTGGGATCTAGGGAAGCCACACACACTGCAGAACCACTGTGATAAAAGTACATCTGAACCAGGAACAGATATCCCTTTCTCCTCCAGGGTTCCTTCAGCTCCCTCTACTGATGAAGAATAACATTTGTGCCAACTGGCAAAGCAGAAACATCAGCAGGGCCCATCTCCATTACCACAGAACAGGTGATGAAGAGTGAATTTGTTACTGAGAGGAAATAAATTGAGAACTGGCTCAGTCTGGAATCAAAAGTGTATTTCACCCTGATGCTAAGTGTTAAGAAAGGAAATTTTTTCCCTCATTTTATCAGCAAAACCAACAGTAGCCTTCCTTTTTGTTTTTAAAGGGTCTGGTATCAAAACTAACTTAATTTAAGCATGAAGGTTGTCTCTGAGTATTGAAGTATTTCTTCATTACTGGATCTAGCTCAGTAATTTAAAATACGACAAAATAACAATATAGATAATTTCCTCAACTGAGAAGTTTTATCTACCTCATCAACTATTCTCTATGGATCTTCACATTTTCATTTTTCTGAGGAACCTAAATTATTCAAAACTGTGGTACCCAGGATTTTAGGAGAAGCATGGTGTTGATCACTATTGAAATTAGGTGAAGGAGGTGAAAGAATTAAAGATAATTATAAATTCAAGCAGTACACATACACATATATATTTTCATTTTATGGTTTTGAAATGGTCTGTGGAAAATAATGTTTATGAGCATAATATTGTACATTAATACTTTCCACTTTAATTTGACTTAAAAGGAGAAAGCATGTTTGCAGGTTTTGTAAGTCACTATTATATATATGTATATATACACATATGTATGGTTATATCCATAATATATAAATTTAGTAATAGATTATTACAGATATGCTGCAATTTGATGTTTTTACAGCTTGTTTTATACTTAAAAAGGAGCCCAGAAGTAATTTTCTTCCACTGAAGAAAGAATTGTGTAAGCATTACTTTAATAGACGTGTAGAACTTCTGCCCAAACTTTGACTTCCACAAAATAAAGTTTTATTTTAAAGCACACTATTCCTCTGGCACTGGTAAAGAGAACAAACATGTAACTCCTTTCATTGTTAAATTCAGCTCAGCTAACTTAAGAGCTGTACAGCTCTCCATGTTGCACTAATAAATGCTTTTCAAAGTTACCGTCAGCCTTCTTTCATTTCCCCTTTGAGGTCTATGATAGCAGATAAAGTCTGTGTATCCTGTGAATTGTAGTAATTTTACCCTGACATCACAGCGCTGTCATATTCCCAAATATAAAACTTGAAAATCTCAAGGAAATTCAAAGTTTCAAATAAATAAAAAAGTTTTGACCAGCCTCTTTCAATTTATACTATAATTCATAGAAGAATAAGTTCAGAAAGGAAGGTTTGACTCTGACTCCAGAAGAAGATGGTGATATAGGAGGCTCCTGAATTTCCCTCAACCCACAGATGCACTGAATGTACGGTTACAACCCACAGATACACTGAATGTACAGTTAAAATTTCTTCCAAAAGAAAATTCAGAAACTAGCTGAGTGACTCTGATACATCAGATAACTGAGAAAATACCCACACTGAAATAGACAGGAAAGGCTGAGAGATACACTCACCATAAATCCCACCCCTGGCCCAGCACCACACAATTGGGAGGGAAACCCCAACTCCATGCTTCTCCTGAAAAGCACAGAGTTTGGACAATACATCTAGCACCCCAACTTTTAAGGATCCCACCCAAGGGATGGATCTCCAAATCAACTAGCTTCAAAAGCCAGTGGGGCTAGCATTCACAAGTCCCATAGGACTATAGCAAACAGAGAAGCAGTTCCATGGAAATAGAAACCAAAAGAAAGCAGGAGTAACTATATTTACATCAGACAAAATAGACTTGAAGCCAAAAACTGTAACAAGTGACAAAAAAGGTAATTATGTAATGGAAAAGGGGTCAATTCATCCAGAGCAAATAACAACTGTAAATATTTATGCACCCAACATTGAAGCACCTAAACACATAAAGCAAATATTAGCAGATCTGAAGGAAGAAATAGACAGCAATACAATAATAGCAGGGGATTTCAATACTGCTTTCAACAATAGATAGATCATCAAGACAGAAAATCAATAAGGAAACATTGGCCTGAAATGACACATTAGATGAGGTAGACCTAATAGATCTGTAGAGAGCATTCCATCCAACAGCATAAGAATACACATTCTTCTCAAGTACACATTGAACATTCTCCAAGTTAAATCATATGTTAGGCCACAAAACAAGTCTTAGTAAATTTAAAAAGCTTGGAATAATATCAGTTATATTTTCCAACCATAATGGTATGAAACTAGAAATCAGTTGCAAGAGGAAAACTGGAAAATTCACAAATATGTGTAGGTTAAACAACATGCTTCTGAAGAACCAGTGAGTCAAAGAAAAAAATCAAAAAATATGGTGAGACAAATGAAAATGGAAACACAACATATCAAAATTTATGGGATGCAGTGAAAGTAGTTCTAAGAGGGAAGTTTAAAGTGATAAATCATCTAAATTAAGAAAAAAAAGAAAGATCTCTAATAAACAACCGAACTTTACAATTTGGTGAACTAGAAAGAGAACAAACTATGCCCATAGTTTGTAGAAGGAAGGAAATAACAAAGATCAGAGTGAAAATAAATGAAATATAGACTAAAAAGACAATAGAAAAAATCAATGGAACTAAGAGCTGGTTTTTTGAAAAGATAAACAAAATTGACACACTTTTAGCTAGGCTAGCTACCAAAAAAAGAGAGAAGACTCAAATAAATCAGAAATGAAAGAAGAGACACTCCAATTGATAACACAAAACAATAAGGGTCATAAGAAACTACTATGAATAATTATATGCCAACAAATTAGAAACCTAGAAGAAATGAGTAAATTCCTAGAAACATACACCCTACTAAAACTGAGTCATACAGAAACAGAAAATCTTAACAGACCAATTACTAGTAAGAGGATTGAATCAATAATCAAAAACCTCCCAATAAAAAGAAAAAAAACCAGAACCAGATGGCTTCTATGGAGAATACTACCAAACATTTAAAGAAGAATTAATACCAATCCTTCTCAACCGCTTTCAAAAAATAGAAGAGGAAGGAAAACTGCCAAACTCATTTTACGAGGCCGGCATTACCCAGAAACCAAAACCAAACAAGGACAATACAAGAAAAGTATAAGCCAATATACCTGATGAACACAGATGCAAAATTCCTCAACAAAATATTAGCAAACTGAATTAACAATACATTAAAAAAATCATACACCATGATCAAGTGGGGTTTGTCGCTAGGAGGCAAAGATGGTTCATCATCCACAAACCAATTAATGTCATACACTACATTAACAAAATGAAGGATAAAAATCCTATGATAACGATAGATGCAGAAAAAGCATTTAACAAAATTCCACATCGTTTCATGATGAAAATCCCTTGCTGAGCTGGGTTTAGAGGGAATGTACCTCAATATAATAAAGACCGTATATCACAAGTCCACAGCTAACATCATGCTTAGAAGGAAATATTAAAAGCTTTTTCTCTTAAATCAGGAATAAGACAAGGATCTCACTCTTGCCACTTTTATTCAACATAGTACTGGTAGTTCTAGCCAGAGCAATTAGGCAAGAAAAGGAAAAGAAAATACATCCAAATCAGAAAGGAAGAAGTAAAATTGCCTTTATTTGCAGATGACATGATACTATATATAGATAACCCTAAAGACTCCATCATAAAACTGTTAAAACAATAAACAATTTCAGTAAAGTGACAGATACAAAATCAATATACAAAAATCAGTTGCATTTCTATACACCAACAATGAATTATCAGAAAAAGAAATGAAGAAAACAATCTCATTTACAATAGTAGCAAAAAAAAAAAAAAATACTTGGAAGTAAATTTAACCAAGGAGGTAAAAGATCTGAACTGAAAACTATGACATTAACAAAAGCAATTGAAGAAGACACAAATAAATAGAAAGACATTCTGTGTTCATGGACTAGAATTAATATGTTAAAATTTCAGTGTTACTCAGTTATCTACAGGTTCAATGCAATCTTTATCAAAATTCCAATGGCATTTTTTACAGAAATACATGAACAATCTAAAATTTGTATGGAACCATGAAAGACCCTAAATAGCAAAGCAATCTTAAGAAAGAAGAACAAAGCTGGAGGCATCACACTTCTTGGTTTCAAACTATGTTACAAAACCAGAGTAATCAAAACAGTATGGTATTGGCATAAAAACAGACATATAGATCAATGGAACAGAATAGAGAGCACAGAAATAAACACATGCATATATGGTCAATTAATTTTTAATAAAGGCACCAAGAATACACAATGGGGAAAGGATAATCTCTTCAATAAATGGTGTTGGGAAAGCTGGATATCCACATGCAAAAGAATGAAATTGGATCCTTAACTTACACTATGCAAAATATCAACTCAAAATGGGTTAAAGACTTAAAGGTAGACCTGAAACTTTCAAATTCTTAGAAGAATACATAGGAGGTAAACTCCTTGACTTTGGTCTTGGCAATAATTTCTTGGATTTGACACCAAAAGCAAAGACATCAAAAGCAAAAATAAACAAGTGGGATGCCATCAATTTAAAAAGCTTCTGCACAGCAAAGGAAAGCATAACAAAATGAAACGACCACCTAAAAGTGGGAGAAAATATTTGCAAATCACATATCTGATAAGGGGTTAATATTCAAAATACACAAGGAACTCATACAACTTAACAGCAAAAAAACAAAGAACTCAATTAAAAAACGGGCAAAGGGCCTGAATAGACAAAGAAGATGTACAAATGGCCAACAGGTATACGAAAAAGTGCACAAAATCATTAATCATCAGGGAAATGCAAATAAAAACCACAATGAGATATCACTTTTTTAGAATGGCTGTTATCAAAAAAGAAGAGATAAGTGTTGGTGAAGATGGGGAGAAAAGTGAACCCTTGTACAATGTTAATGGAAATGTAAATTAGTGCAGCCACAATGGAAAACAGTATGGAGGTTTCTCAAGAAATTAAAAATAGAACTTCCATATGATCCAGCAATGCCACTTCTGGGTATATATCTAAAGGAAAGATATCACTACCTTGAAGAGTCATCCGTACTCCCATGTCCATTGCAGCATTTTTCACAAAGTCCAAGGTGTGAAAACAACCTAAGTGTCCATCAACAGATGAATGGATCAAGAAAATGTGACACATATACAATCATGCACTGCATAATAACATTTTGGTCAATGACGAACCGCATATATGACAGTGGTCTCATAAGATTAGCACTATATATCCTAGCTGTGTAGCAGGCTATACCATCTAGATTTGTGTAAGTGCACTCTATGATGTTCACACAACAATGAAATCACCTAAGGATGCATTTCTCAGAACATATCCCTGTAGTTCAGCGATGCATGACTGTATACAACAGAATATTTTTCAACCTTAAAAGTAAGGAAATCCTGCCCTTTGTGACAACATGGATGAACCTGGAGAGCATTTGGGTAAATGAAATGTCAGGCAGAAAAAGACAAATACTGTGTGGTATCATTTATATGCAGAATCTAAAAAAAAAAGTCAAACTCATAGAGAAGAAAGAAGAATGTGGTCACCAGGGGCTGAGGGGTGGGGGAAATAGAGAGAGGCTGGTAAAAGGACACAGACTTTCTGTTATAAGATGAATGAAGTCTGAGGATCTAATATATAACATAATGACTATAGTTCATAACACTATATTTTATAGTTGAAATTTGCTAAGCGAGTAGAACTTACGTGTTCTCATCAAAAAAATAGGCAAATATGTAAAGTGATGGATACATTAATTTATTTGATGGTGAGAATCTTTTCACAATGTGTATGTATGTCAAATCATCACATTGCGCACTTTAACTATATTACAGTTTTGTCAATTATACCTCAATAAAGCTGAAAAAAAAAAGGATAAGTTCATGTTTCTAGAACCCAATTTAAGGTCGTATATTTTCCTACACATGAATTCTACTTCAAGTCTGAGGTTCATGGTGTTATGAATTTATAATTATAATATTAAGAAGCTACACATTTTATGAGTGTACAGTTTTTTCACGCTATTTTGACTCACTTGATTTGCTATTCTGCATCTGTTAGAGTAACTCCAAGCTATAAAAGTCATCTTATATACCAATTTTGAATAGAAGAAATAATTAGCCCTGTAAAATATCAAATAATATGTTGTAGCAGATGTTTAAGTCATACAATATCTTGGTGAATTTAAATACGATGTGATTTTGTACCAGTTATGACCCCTGCCATACAGGGTAGCTTCCATCCCAACCCTGTCCTTAACTGCACTCAGGTGATGGAAAGATTGTGAAATATATTTTCTGCAGTCCCTTCCCAGTAGAGCTCTGCCTTAGATTCCACTGTTAAGAGGTGCTTAGGTGAGATTTGGAAGACATTGGTTGTAGACTAACCCAGAATAAACACATCTTCCTCGGACTTCATGTTCCATTTCATTCTCCAGCTTCAGATATGTAGACAGCTCTGAGTTCCCAGGTAGTCTCCTGAAGCTGTCTGATCTGGAGGTAATATCCCTCCTTGACTTCTGTTTCTCTAGCACTTGCAACAATTTTGTAAGCACTTATTTCTCTGTATTTCTGCTGGAAATATCTACAGTTATTTTTGTTTTCCTTATTGAACTTTGATAAACAATGTGTTTTATTTATAATTTTTATGTATGTACAAATGAATTATGTACAGTGAAATACTGGAGTCAGCATAAAGTGCTTTTAAAAATGTTGTCTCTTATTTACTTATTTATTTTTCTGAGTGCTTGTTTTTCAACAATTACCAGCAGCCCACTGGGTATGTGTTTATAAAATTATTTTTTTTGAAATTTGCTTGCTCTTGATTTGACTTATATCAAGGCTCCATCTGAATAGTACTTGTATGGTAACATCCCAATTCTATTATAATATTTAAAATATTATTTATGTATTACCCAGAAAATCCTATACCAAACTATTTATTTCATAATCAGTTAAAAATTATCACTGAATCTTCAATGCCTTACACAGAATTATATCCATAAGTCAATATTGCCAGTTTTGGTTTTTTAAATTTTCTCTCAGAAATGCAATCTTAACTTATGTTTACAGAGGAATAGTTTTATATTTTATTTGACTTATTAAATTTTAATGATCTGATTAATAGCATTGATAAACTCATTGATGTGTTTGAGAAATTAAATTGCTGATTGACTATAATTTTTTCAGATACAATAAATTTGTCACTGACAATCTATTTGAAGGATTTTTAAAAAGCCTGTTTATTTCTTTGAATATCTTTTTAACAAAGCCTCCTTGGATACTTTGCATTCTTTTCAATCCCCAAAATGTGTTAAAACACAAAACGATAGTTTAAAAAAAAACAAAAGTGAGCACAATTCCTACACGGAACAGGTATTAGTCTGTCAAACAATCCACCAAACTGTGACAATAATTAGTTGGAGGAATCATTTCTATTAGATAGAAATCTGATTCTCACATAAGTTTATATTTTGCAGCTACAGAAACCTGGTTAAAAGTGATTCATATCTTCCTTTGTACACCCTGTGAAACTTTTCCCAAGGTCATGCTAATGTGGAATGTATTGATTTGTTATTTAACAGTTCAGTCGGTGGTCTGTCTAGTTTCTCCACATATGGAACTGGAAAATAAAGCAATGTTTATAAGAATTAAGTAGATTCAGGTATGTCTGAAAGATTTCAAAACAGCTCCTTAATGTAGCTTCATGACCAGTATCACTGATATTTCTAAGATTCTGCTACCTGTGGTGCAAAGAAATGAATATCCACCAAAGTTATCTGAAAAATCCAATTTTATATAAGTTGCTATAATGCCATGCCTGATAAACAACTGACTAAAAATCAACTACCTAAAATATTCTTGAGTGTCTCCTGACATCATACAATTTCTAAAGCCTATTTCTTCCATAAAGATTGCCTTTGTAAAAGTACGCTTTTTTCTGTCAAAACAAATTGCAAACATTTTTACCTTAGAGTAAGAAATATTCATCAGAGTTGTCTAGCTTTTCAAAGCCTAGCACAGTGCCTAGACAAGCAGGTGTTTGTTTCCAAAAACATTTTTGTTGAACAAGGTTGGTATTAGAAGGGACTCTTAAAGAGGTCTTCTCACTGCCCACCTTCAGTGTGGCTTACGCACATCACTTTAGTGCAACAAAGTTCTTGTTGCCGATGCTGCTGCTCATAGCTCTCTTGGTGATAGACAACCTCTGCAGAGGTAGTATAGAAGCGATGTTTTTTTTTCATGTGGCATGTGAGTGGTTTTTAAAAACGATTTCCTGGCTCACCTTTAGTGACACCAACTTTATCCTTTGCCTTAGTTCTTGATCTGGGGATTCAGTCCCGGGGCCCCCACATCCCAGGGGACACTTTGCTTAGACTTGGAGTTTCTCATTTGTGAAATTATTTTTGAAGATAAACCAATAAAACTTGATATTTGATCGAATGCAAGCAAGACTAGGAAAAGGGAGATTTTAAGAATGGTGCCCATATTTCTGATGTGAGAAACTGGATGAATTTTGATGCCATTTACTGAGATACTTATTGATAGATAATAATCAGAGACGTGTGTATGTGGGGAAAAGGGAGGTGAGAGGAAGGCCCAGAATATACTTATTCATAGTTTATGAAAACTCTGAGTTTATGCTAATTACAAGATACTGAATTGGAAAACTGACCCAAGGATTTGAAAGATAACAGCCCTGGGCTGTTTAAGTTCCTTTACATCTGCCTTTGATGAAATACAACACTATTCCAGATAGCATAGGGCAGAGGGAAATATGAAGTTATATTTTCTTCTTGAATATGCTTATAATCATTTTATATTTACTTCAAGAGTGGACTCATATAATCAGATGTGAGAATTAGGGCATAAATTTTTGGTTGACTAAAGAGAGAGTAATCCCAATCCACTTTTCCCCTACCAGCCTCCTGTTATAGAAGCTGAAAATGCCAGCTATGTGTCAGCTCAGCCTCTGTTGCAGCCAAGTATAGACATTTAACTGAATTCTGGTGAATAAGAATCAGGGCGCTTCTAAAACAAAATTTAACTTTTGATCTTTAATAAATGGGACAAACGAGATACTAGAAAACTGGAGAGCTTACCCCCCCTATTTCTGCCGTTCATGACCTTGATTTCAACCTTAGAAGATAGCACAGTCACTGTAGGTACATGTGAGTAAAAGCAGGAAGATGAAAAATCAACATGCTAAGGTAAGTAGAGCAAAAGTCATCATCATCATCATCATCATTGAGCTAAATTTACTATTATTCCATTGAGTTCTGAACTCTGTAAGTCTGACCTTCTTAAGAACCATAAATGCATTTAAACAAATGTTGGTTTGTTTACCTGATATTTATAACTGAAGGAATTTTTAATGTAAACAGGATTTAGCTGTCAACGGAAAATATTTTGTGATGAAATTAATTTCATATTACCATTGTTTATATTTTAATTCTACAGCAGACTATCAATTTTAGATTTTACACAGCATTGCCAAAATATATTCTTTATAGTAATAATATTTTGTAATCTTTTGACCTAGCACATAATTTGATATAATGTTCTTAAAAATGACAGTATTCAAATATGTGTTGATGGTAATTATTGTAAGACCTGTGATCTATTTACATAATTACTTCTTGTACAACCAAAGTAAAGTAAGTAAATAATTCCTTGCTTCATAAAATAAAGTATAACTAAGAATATATATGAATAAGATGGTAGATTTAAAAAAATGTAAATTTAAAAAGATCTTAAAATTTATAACTTTATATATGTATTGATTTACTATTAAAAAATATATATTTCCAGATTAAAATGGTTCAGTGAGTTTATGCTTTGATAAATGACTCTTCTCTACCACGTGTAAGGGATAAAATCTATAAAGATAGCACTATGAATTTATAACTGTGCTCAAATACAGCGTAGCTATATATTTTTTTATAAATATATTTTATATATATATATATCTATGTGTGTATATATATATATATATTTTTTTTTTTTTTACCAGAAATTGAGTCAGCTAAAGCCGTGTACCTGCCATTCTCCAGACCTGGAACTTGCAGCAGGGGTGGACTTCTGTGGACCTCTGCATGTGATCAACTGATGTTTCAGTCTAGGGATTGGCCTCAGCTCAATGGCCACTCAGGGCTGGGACATCCCTCTGCACTCTCACAGGACTGGGACATCCCTCTGCACTCTCCCCTGCCAACTCCTTTTCTTGGCAAAAATAAAGCTCTGAAAAACTCCTGCCAAATTATAAAATCTCTACAATCTCTAGAAAATAGAGGATTAGGGAGTGGAGGGCCAGGCCCAATCTTATAATCAGGAGCTGAGTCCATCAGTCAGTTGTTTCTGTGATTGGATCGGCAACATCACAGACTTCACCACATCAGCATAAAGCAACAACTTCCAACTGTCAACACAGAGAGGAGAGAGAGAGAGAGAGAGAGTGAGAGAGAGAGAGAAAGCCTCTCATGCAAAATGAGACTTTAAACTAAAGTCCCAAAACATATTAAGAATTTATAAGCTAAGATGTATAGGCAACAAAATTTTAAAAACTACCTCTTGATAACAATGATTTAAGTGAATAATCTCCTGAAAACTATAATATATGTGTATAGGATGTTTAACAATATCAAAAATTATAAAACAAAACAAATATTAATATGGAAAGATTATGAAGAGATTTGGTCTGAAATATTTAAAATTTAAAAGTTAGTTATTAAAAATAAAAAATTGTAAGTAAACTGCACAAAATCTAAGCTGAACATATTGAAAATAAAATCAGTAAATTGTATATTTCTACTGACAAATTCACTCCAAATGCAATCTAGAGAGAGAAAAAAATTTACTGAAGAAAAATGTGAAACTATAGATAAACACTGAGAAAATTAAATCTAAAAACTCAATGTTAAAATCTGGATTGAAATTTGTTGATATTTTATGCTTATATAATCTTATAAACATTATATTATTCATATATATTCTTTTGTAATATTAAACTTTGGTCACACCATGTGCATTCCAGTAAGTGAAATGTAGATTTCAATGAGTGAAAAAAATGCTTCATTTTTTAGCTATATTAAATTCATTTTTTGGCTAAGTATTAAATAATCAATTTAGCCTTAAAGAACTTTTAAATTATGTTATTTCTATGATTATAACAGGAATGGTACAAAAGGACTTCTACAAATAGTATTGAGCAATCTTTTAATTTTTTTACAATAGATTCATAAAATTTGGGTCAAAACCATAATTAAATCAATGATTTTTCACTTAGAATAAATTTCTAAAATTGAGTCAAATTGTACAATTCAAGTTAGTAAATATCTCCATACTAATCTCCAGAAAGTCTGCTGTTGTGAAGTTTACATCAAATAATACATCTAAACAACTCAGGATTTTGCTTTATATATAATAAGTGAATTATCATTTCCATTTAAAATTATCAGTGACAGTACTACATTGTCTTATAATTTAGGAATGCGAAAAATCATGTCTTACTTAGCTTACTATTCCCTGAATATTTGGAAATTAGCACTTTGGGGCAGCAAAAAGCTTAAGTAAAAATGAAAGTTCACTCCCCAAACGAAATATTAACGGACTATCAGCTCTTGCTCCAGTGCCCACCATCTTTTCTCAATTGAATCAACTTATTGCCTTCCCCTTGCAGGCTAAAAACCTTTTTGCTCTGTTCAAACATCAGGTGAATAACGTGAAAAATTATGAGGTTAGGTCAAACAAAGACATGTAAGAACTCCAGAATTCAATTGGATTGTATTCTACACTCCATTAAGAGTTCAGCAGTCCTAAGATATGTGTGAAAAAAAAATGCATGAAGATATTTTGATCTACTGCCTTTTTTTTTTTTAATGTAGTAAAAGTCAAAGAAATAAATTCTAAAAGTGGTCAAATTTGGTGGGAGTTTGCAGAATTCAATGGATAGGCTGAGGAGTTAGTGAATGTGTAAAGCTTGAATCCAAGAGCATATTCCATGTGAAATGCTCATATTAAAATTATGAAGTCATTAATGAAATAACTTTCAATAGTGATCAGCTTGTCTCATCGTGGTCACCGACAAATATCAAGTTATTACCTAAGTTAAAATCTTTGGTTATGGTCTTCCAGTTTCCACCAAGATGATATATCCCTACTCCTTAACGTCTCCGCTTTCACAACTAAAGATCCCTAGACGTAACCAAACAAACAAGTACTGGAAGTCTATGTAAGGTGGCAAGAAGAAGATGGACTACGTAGGGACCTCAGGCCTTGAAGAACGACGTGATGATAGTTCTCTGGATTTCTTTATGGCCTCCCATATGTATGGGACAGGCTTCCACAGAAGCCTCCAGCCTGGAACTGCCAACGAGTACAGACCAAAAAGTTCCCAGCAAAGCCAGCTCCCCTAGTCAAAGGATCAGGAAGTGAGTGGCCTAACAGAACATAAAATCTTTATGGCAATACCTACTCTACTCCAGCCAAACATCAGTGGAAACATTTCCCTCCCCCTACGGTTTCAAATGGGTCCGCATAAGTTGCTGATCTTCCACCTCACTCCCAGCCCCTATCCCGTGGATTCATATGGTACACTCCAATTCTCTGGCTGGGTGGTGTTGGCAGGACTCAGTGGGAAGCTGATCTTCTGCCCTCCTTTGATGGAACCAGGCAGTGCTCTGATTCCCCAGCCTGGGTATTGTTAGTGGGGACCAGCAGTAAAAAGATTCAACAAGCTGGTGTCAGTGGGAGTTAGTCAGCACTCCACTGTTTCCCTTCAGTGGAGCACTGAGCTTCTGCCCTCATCCAGAATCAACAAGATTGAACAAGTGTTCAGTTGGAGCTTGACTTCTCCCTTCCCCTAGTGTCAGTGATGCTCAGTAGGGAGCTGAGCCTCTACCTCTACCTGGCATCAAAGAGAGGGAATGAGATGACGCTATGTGAGCTAGTCGTCAGTCAGTTTCTCCTTCCTCTCTATGCTGATGCCAGAGGCACCCAGTGAGTTCCCCCTCTCTGCCATCAGTGGGCCTTGGGGATGGCTGACCTTAATGACCCCACTAGGAGATGGTGGGCATCAATGCTCCACCTTCTACAGCAAGCTACCAGCAAGGACCGAAGAGGGAAAGCTATACTTCTGCTCCACTGTAGGGAAATGTTTAAGAGAATCAAAAAGCATAGTGTTAATATTTTTGTAAAGAAATCCACCAATTTGAATACATATTTGTAAAGATTCAGAAAATATGGACTAGTATTTTAAGTCTGGTAATTCTAATTTAAAATTAAAAACAAATACACAAATACAGTTAAGTTACTATTCTACTAAGCTTATATGCAGGATTGGAAAGTCAACTCCTATATTTATAAACTTAAATTATTTGATATAATAGAATTTTTAGGTTTTTGGAAGTTCCCTCAGTCCAATCACTGAAGTCTTTAAAAAGTAAATCAACACTTTAAAACGACAAATGCAGTTTTAAAATGATTAAAGGTATTTATTTACCTAAGTTTAAAAACGGGACTAATTATTAATCAAAGATCCTTAAAAGTGATCATTCAAATTTTCCAGTACAGAGTAAGCAATGAGCTTAAAAGAATAAGGAGGAATTAAATGTTCATATTTCCAAGTAAACTGTTAACTTTTAAAGCTGAATGAAAATATGAATAGTCTTAATTTAAATCAAGGTCAACCAATTCCAACAAATGACACTGCAGGACGTATCTCAAGTGTTTCTTCCTTATCTTCACTCTCCCTGTTGGCAGACAGCATACTTTCTGAGAGGCAGAATTTATTTCCAGATTGTACCTGAGTAGTTCCATAGGCCCAGAAACTCTTCTCCTTACTTCTGATAAGAACTAAGAACAAGAAGAGAACCACAAGCACATGTGTGTATCCTTCAATGTTATCTTTCAAATTCTGTCTAACCTTTGTCAGTCTCCTTGTCTGGAGAATAAAATCTCATTACGTGTCTCATTTGTGGGTAATAATAGTTTTGTTGATAAGAAAACTTGGCAGCTACAATTTATTGAGCCAGGCATGTAATATCCCTTTATACTTAGTATCTCTTTTAACATTTAAAACAACCAGGCATAATACATATTAAGCCCCCTTTTATTGTCAAAAAAAATTGACATTTAGAATAAATAAATTGTCAAGTTCATAGTTCGGGTATTGACAAAGCTAAGTTTTTCATTTCTAACATCTCTGTCCTTATTTACCACACAGCAACCATTATCCTTCTTGTAATGTATAGACATGTGTTCTGCAGTTATTGATAATTCCCAGTTATATAGAAAATGTTCAATTTTTTTCTTTAATATTCTATTTCAATGAAATAACTAGGTATTCTTTTTAAAAATTTCTGAAATTAAGACTCAACGTCCTGCCTTAAACACCAGAAGGATGTCAATCTAAAGGTCTTCTTTAATACAATTACTTTTATCCCAGGATCAATTCTCCACTGGGACTGGCCTCCCGCCCTCATTTTCCCTTTCCCCAGTCCAGAATCCATTTAGACTTTGCTCTTAAGGAGTTAAAATGGGAATGAAGTCATTATATCTATGTTGGGGCCATCTTCTTTGGGAATTTGGTCTAAGCAGATCATTTGTAGACAATGACTCATGTAGGGCATAAAGACTATGCCCTGAGGCTTTTAACCTAGGATTAGACATTATCTATAAAGTAGACTGTTAAAGGCAAACAATTCAAAGAGCCAAAATTCTGTCTGCTTTCTTATGAAAAGAAATATAGATACAATTTGGCATTTTGGATGATCTTTAAGTTCTTTTGTACTGACCTGAAAATTTTTAAAGAAACTAATAAAAAAAAAATCAAGATGCAAAGCAAAAGGAATGATGTAAGCCCAGGTTTGCAGATTTTTTAAAAGTAAAAACAAGACAAAATGTGAACAAATCTTGTAGTTTTGTTAAAATTTTCGATAATGAAAAAATCTAAACAATTAGATCAGAATTATTATCATTCTTTCTTTTGTAATTCCAATTCTTATGGAATTCTATCTTTAAATATTATCTAAAAAGAAATGAAATAAATAAATAAAACAAAACAAAGGAACTAACTTTGTGGTTAGAAATAAGACTTGAGCCAACACTGATGGCCTAGTGGTTGAAGTTCAGCGTGCTCCGCTTCGGCAGCCTGGGTTCCGTTCCCCAGTGTGGAACCTCATCACTCGTCTGTCAGTAGCCATACTGTGGTGGTGGCTCACAGAGAAGAACTAGAAGGACCTACAACCTTTATTCAACCACGTACTGGGACATTAGGGAGGAAACAAAAAAAAGAGGGAGATTGGCAACAGATGTTAGCTCAGGGCAAATCTTTACCAGCAAAAAGAAGAAAAAAAGAAACAAGACTCTATAAAGAAAATTTATTTTTTTTGTTTATTCATAACAAGGATTTTCATATTCAACTTATATTGTTTTATGTGTCAAAAATCATATTCTTTCTCCTAATTCAAAATTTAAGTTATATATTTTGCTTCATATACCAGCAATCAATTATAAAATAAAATAATTTATATCATAAACTATATTAATGAATAAAAAATAAAAACCATTTAATATGTTCTTCATAAAAGAAGTATATATAGCCTATAAGAGCAAGGTCATCCTGCTATTTTTGTACCAAATATATGTTTTTTAGACTTTGAAACTCTCTTCTTTCCAGGATGCAAGAAAAAGATCAAATAATCAATATTTTTCTTATAGTAATCTTTCCTGTTTTTTGAATTAGCTGCTTTGTTATGAAGTTACTTTTTCAGTTATTGATGAGAGAGAGAGTGAGAGTGAGCAAGAGGACCATAGAGTTAAAAAATATAAAATGTGGCTCATCCATCCTTCCTAACTAGAATTAGGAATATGTATATGAAAATAATTAACTAGCCTTATAATGTTGCTCATGCTCAGATAACTCCTGGGACAGTTGCATAATAGCAGACAACTTTACAGAGAACAGCACAGGAAGTAAATTCCCACTAGCAATGCAACCCCAAGGATCTGCTATCTCCAAGCTGATCTTTGAAATAATGAGTGGATGAGCAATAATGCTACTGCTCCAGTTAAGGAGACTTCTCAAACAAGACAAATGAGCCATGCCCCATTCCTTTCTCACAGAACCTATACGAGAAATAAGAGAGAATGCTTGTGTCTAAAAAAAAAAAAATAAGATCAGGTTGCCCTGAAATGGAAATAATATAAATATGAGAAATCTTTTAGAAAATAAGCATGATAAAGAAATTCAAAAATTCAGTATGAGGACAAGAAGGTGAAATAGAGAAAAGCACAAAAGAGGAGAAGAGATGGTAAATAAGGTAAAATTTTAAAAGAGAGAAATATAAGAAAATTAAATTAAATGATTAATCTAGTGGGCCCCATATTCATGAAAAGATTATGGTAAGATGAAAAGAGAAGAGAGAAGATATGAAATTATTGATTTTTTATTTAAAGAATTAAAATTGCTCAGAATAAAAATGATTTGGGTTTCAAGACCAAAAAATACCCAAGTATTTCATTGCAATACAAAATTACATGTATACACACAGAGTATGTGCGCATATATATGTACATCAAGGAACATCACTGCAAATTTCAGTGTACCAGAGGTAGTAGGTAGATACCAAGATCTTTTAGAGGTGGAAAAAAGTTACATAAAGTAGAATTTGAATGAGAACGCTTTGATATCAGACTTCTCAGCAGTAGCAATTGATCTTAGGAAAAGAATGGATCAAGCCTTCAGGTTTCTGATAATATATTTTTCATTTTCAACTTACACAGTTTGATTGCCAAGCTGTAAAGACATAACCATGTTTTTTTTTTTTTCTTTGTCTTCTTCTGCTAATGGAAGATCTGCAAAGGCAAAATAACATAAGAACAAAAAGAAATTGTATGCATTAAACAAGGGGTGGGTAAGAGATGCTACAGCATTAGAATTATGCGCCATGTCTAGACAGCTATTAATACAGAACTGAGAAGAATGGTGAAGGGCTGGATGCATGGGAATTTACCAGTAATAATAAAATAGAATTAAGAGATTTTCTTACGTGCCTTAAGATTGGAAAAGTTGTCACTAGATATTTGACAGATCTATTGAGCATTTAAAAAAATAGTAAAATGTAAAAATTAGAGAGGTGATCACTAAGTCTATGAAATACAAATAAAAAGCAAGAATTTAATGTACAAATGATACAAATTTGACTTCTTATTTTGTGTTCAGAATGAAATATAATGCCACTAATTTAACCAAATAATGTGTTATATCACTATCAGGAAGATGGGTAAGGAGGGTGGGTATAGGAGTAAAAATCCTCAAATTCCGTAAAATAAAATCAATAGGCACTGCTATATGAGCATACTAAACCACATTATGTAGCCATAAATAACAGAAGAGATATCTAGCTTAAAATTGTTAAAAGCCAGTATTTCTTGGGAGTGGTGATGAGAACCAGGCAGGGGACTGCAGTTTTTATTATTATTATTAATATTATAATATTGTAGAACTATATGATGTATTTTAATCAATGTAAATGTATTAATTTTATAAAGATATTAAAATTTACAAAAAGTAATAAAACAAGGATCCTAATATAAGATACAGCATTTCTGAAGAAACTTCCTTGGTAGAAGAATAGTTGGGGATTGTTTTTGTAAAAAATGATAATATATGATTATTCTCCATTCCCTTAAGCTGATTTCATTATTTTTAATTAATCTTCCTGTTGGCATTTTAAATTCTGAGTTAAAACAAAAACAAAAAGAAAAATACCTCCATGCATTGTGGAAGGTGAGGAGATTATAATAACTATGAGCTCCTCCTTTTTCCCTTTCAAGTGGCTATGCCCTGTAAATAAAGAATAACCTGAGGCAGAAAAAAAAGAAAGAAAAGAGAAGAAAAAAAGAATAACATGGATTTTCAAAATGGAAAGAGTGTCATGTCTCAAATAATGGCCAAACCAACATACAACGGGGCCAGTAACTCTGTGCCTATCCCAACACAGGAGATTGTTTATATACACTAAGCTTTCCTGAGGTTATTGGTCCTGAGGAGACCAGGTGATTGGTGATTTCAATCTTATATTTATTAATCATCTTTTGCTCTCCACTAAACAAAAGTACGTAAGTTGAGTAAAGTTGTGGAAGTCTTCATTATAAGGAGTATTTTATTTTATTTTTTTTTGAGAGATCAACCCTGTGCTAACATCTGCCAATCCTCCTCTTTTTGCTGAGGAAGACTGGCCCTGGGCTAACATCCGTGCCCATCTTCCTCCACTTTATATGGGATGCCGCCACAACATGGCTTGCCAAGCAGTACGTCGATGCGCGCCCAGGATCCAAACCAGTGAACCCCAGGCTCCCACAGCAGAGCACGCGCACTTAACCGCTTGTGCCACCTGGCCGGCCCAGGAGTATTTTTTTAATAGTGTGCCATTCTCTTACCTCTTCTTTTCATTCCCCAAATTTATTTTTTCTAATAATCACATTTATAAGACATAATCGTCTTACCTCCCCATTTTTAGAGCATGATGTGGTTTAAAACTTTAAATGAAAAAGGTGGAATTATTTCCATCGATTGCTTAAGTATTTGTATCTCACTGTCACTGAGGTGTTATTCCTAAATTCTCTGCTGACCTACTAGCATTTGAAATTCAATGCATAATAAGTTGTACAAAACACTTAAATTGGAAAGCAAAAATACAAAAATATACCTTATTTTTTAGGTCCTAAAAGACAGTTTTCTTTTTATTTTATTTTTTTATTACTATCCTCTTTTGCCTGGATATTCTTATATTCAATTCAAAAATACATGGTGAATATAATCCATGGATAAATTCTATGCTGGATGTTGTGGGGACAAAGGTATCAGTAAGACTTCAGTCAGATTTCTTTTCAATATGCTGTGTATGTGTGGAAGACAAACAAAGCAGGAATTGCATCCAGGGAGTTTCAATACTACTGATAATATTCTTTGTCTTATATTTAAAGAGTTGCTTGAGGAATCTTGAGATTTTTAAATCTATATCTACCTCTTTTTAATTTTCTGTTTCAAACAATTTATATAATTTCAAAGAGCAAAGAAAAAAAAGAGTCTAAATAAAACCATGCAAGTAGGATAAGGTTGTGTGTTCTTATAATTATTGAGAGAAGCAAGCATAAAAGAGCCAAGCAGTCAAGTATAACTGACTACACTAAAAAGTTAAGTGTGCAAGGAGAGAGGAGTGTGTTGTAGGTTAGACCATTGAATTGCAAGCTGATAAAAAAATTAATTTGGAAAGCAAAAAGTTGGCCATTTAAAGGTAAGCAATAAAATGCTGTGATTGAAATGTCATTTTATTTTTGTGCCAAGAACAATATCCTTTGGTGTTACAACTACAAAATTATTTTGATCTTTCCAAAGAACAATAAAAGAAATACACTAAATAGATGTTAGACTTTTCTTCTCACCTGCATAGAGTGCCTTCAGATCTTAAATCTCATAATACAGCATGAAATTGAGTGATGTAGACAACCAATTGATCAAATTAATTACAGTGTTTTACCAAACCCTACCACTTGCAGCCCACCTACTTGGCTGTGGGATTAGTAGTTTCTTTTCCAGGTCCCACTAAAATTACAAACAGACTACGAACCAGACCACATCAGATTACAACAAAAACTCTCTTTCCTAGTTCATCCATCAATAATCTTCTATCCCAAATATCTCTCAGATAATACTCTGTGTCCTCTATACCACATTCTTCCTCTATGATCCATCTTCATATCAGCTTTGGCATCCATTTCTTCCCAGAAGTCCCTACTTTTCTTTCAATAACATATATTATCTGGATTACCACAGTGTCTCCTAATTTCTCTTCCTGACTCCACATTTACCCATTCCAATCTATTCTCCACATTATCATCACCAGATTGCCACTAATACACACTTGATAATGTCATTATCATCATTATCATAATGATACTATCCGCTATATAAGTAGAATCTATTTGCTGTGCTCTGTTTTATGTTTTTTTAATATATATTTACTCATTTTTTCATCATAATAAGCTTTGTGTTAAGTACTATTATGAGATCCATTTTAAAGATGAAGAAAGTGAGAAATATACACATATATAAATAAATTATATACATACATAAATTGTATAATATATATATTCCACTGAAATATAGAGTAGATCTATGTGATAACATTAAATAAAATAAATAAAAATTAAAATGTTTCCAACAAAGAGATTCAAAATAGCGTTTTCTCTTTCAGTAATATGAGGTGAGGTGTGGAACCGTTGAAAGCATCAAGAAGCTGTTACTTCAATGGTTTTCAGATGTTTTTTGAGATTATTTTATATGTCTACAGGGTAAATTCCCACATATTTAACTTCTTTATCCTTTGAATTTTTATCCTTTGAAGCTATCACTTGGTGCCAAGTCATATGGATAAGCTAAGTAATTTATCACTTTAGGTGTTATGAGGACTAGGTCAAAGAATGAAATCATGTTTAATTATAATGGAATCTCTCTGTCTTCCTCCTCTTCCTTCTTCTTCTCCTCCCCACCCCGTGTTCTAAAACATAAATGAGTTTTGACCATAATTAAGATGATATTAATTAAAGCAAATGATCTTTGGTCACTAAAGGACTTTTTATTTTTTAATCTAGTATAGCAGAATAAACTCTAGAGCCATTCAGACTATGTTCAAGTCCAGATTCTGACAATTACCAGCTGTGTAACTATGATCAAGTTACTCAATATTTTTGATTTTCACTTTGCTCATTTGCTAAACTGGGATATTACACTTAGAGACTTTGCAAAGACTAAATAAGAGTCTTGACTATAAGGCATACTTTACAATGCCTGGTCATCTTAGGCAGTCATAAAATGATTTAGCTCCACTGAAGTCAGAAGTAGAGACCACATACTCTCTGAGCGGAATTTACAGTTACACAGGAATTGTCACTGGGAATCAATTCTTCCCTCAAGAAAAAAGCAAAAGCTTACAGACAGTTTTTTATTTTTCCTTTTTAAAGAGAGTTTTTTGATATATCAAATGAAACCAAGGAGAGATGAGATATAGTAGTTATCAGAATAACTAGGACCCACTGTGGGCCTGTTAAATTCAAAGGGGTAAAGACATGTTGTTATGAAAATATAATTCTGAGTTATTCAAGTGCTTTGAATCAAATATGTACAATCTCTTACTATTTCCTTGAAGATCACAAATCCGAAACAAGGAACACACTCACAGGTTGCCTATTGAAAATTGATATGGCGTTCAAAGTCTGCTTTAGAGCTATCTCATTGCTTTCTCATCTCTTGTGCCTTCTTGAATGCATACCTCTGATTCTCCTGATTTTAACCTCGCCAAAAGTAGCATTACTACCTCCTCCAGCATTGGCCTTGCCTTCCCATTTACTCAAGTTTGGATGTTTCCTTATGTCTTCTGTTACTGAATTATTTTATTCTGCAATTCTCAATGAGATGTCAGTAACTGATGGCATATTTCCAGTTTATGAGGCTTAGAAATTGCAATCACCACATCTGAATTATTGTTTTTATTGCAGAAGAGTTTTAATATGTCTTAGATTTACCCTATATAAAAAACATGACTTCTCTGCCTGACAAAAGAAATGACGAACAAAATGAAAAAGCCATCTATGAAACAGGAGAAAATATTTGCAATCCACATATCTGATAAGGAGTTAATGTTCAAAATATATAAGGAACTCATACAACTCAACAGCAAAAAAAACAAATAATCCAATCAAGAAATGGGCAAAGGATCTGAATGGACATTTTTTTGTAAAAAGATAATCAAATGGCCAACAAGAAAAAGTGCTCAATATCACTAATCATCACGGAAATGCAAATAAAAACCACAATGAGACATTACCTCAAGAAATTAAAAATAAAACCCCTGTTTCAAAGAGATATCTGTACCTCCATGGTCATTGCAGCCTTATCTACAATAGCCAAGACATGGGAATAACCTAAGTGTCCATTATTAGATGAATGGATAAAGAAAATATGATGTATACATATATATATACAATGGAATATTAAAAAAAAGAAGGATGTTCTGCCATTTGTGACAACACGGATTAACGTTGAGGGTATTGTGTTAAGTGAAATGAGTCAGATAAAGAAAGACAAATATTGTATGATTTCACTTATATGTGGAATCCAAAAAAAAAGAACTCATAGGAACAAAACAGAGTGGTGGCTGCCAGAGTCGGAGGTGGAGGATGGGGGTAATGGGTAAAGGTTGTCAGAAGGTACAAACTTCCAGTTATAAGGTAAATAAGTCCTGAGGATATAATGTTCAGCATTGTGACTACAGTTAGCAATATTGTATTATATATTTGAAAGTTGCTGAGAAAGGAGATCTTAAAATTTCTTGTGACAAGAGAAAAAAATTGTAACTCTATGAGGTGATGGACGTTAACTAAACTTAGTGTGGTAATCATTTCACATTCATACAGAGACCAAATCATTATATTGTACATCTTAAACTTATACAATGTTATATATCAACTATATCTCAATAAAACTGGAAAAAACAAAGACGTTAAAAAAAGAAAACATGACTTCATCAAAAGATTAGGTCAATTCTGCCAGAATGTTTAATGATTTTTTCCTGAGTTGTAATCACTGAGTGGATTTAATTTTTTATATCTGTCTTAGTGTTCAATTAAGATGCATTACTAGATCAAAGACAAATATAGAGAATTGAAGAGACAATATTACTTTTAAGATGTTTCTGGGTCTCATTGATTTTTTTTTGAGACAGTGAATATAAATGATACAAACAGGAAGAACAACTTCTTTGGTGACTCAGACCATTACCTCATTGATGAGAATGTCACCACAGTCAAGGCAACAATTATGCTCTTTCAGTCGCAGAACGATATTTTCTCATATAATACCTTTTAAATTGTCAGGACTCCAAGTTGCATTTTGGAAATATTCACATTAATAAAAAAGAGAGAGTTCAGATGAGAATAATGTGAAGGTAAAGCATTCTATTTGTCTCTAATGAAATTTTACTCATCACCTGTCAAGGCAAGTCATTTCAAATTGGAGCTTTTGGTAAAAAATTTGAGTTAAAAATTTGAATCAAATATGTACAATCTCTCACTATTTCCTTGAAGATTTTCACCTCAATCGTCATTTCTAACTTTGCAATTTTTCAGTCTGTAATCGTTAGTGCATGAAGGTGCTCAGTAGTGGGAAATTTATTTACTCACTGAAAACCAACACTGATTGACCTGTATCTTCAATTATTATGCAGATCTTTCTATAGACAATAGTTCAAAATATTTGTATAAAAGGGGTTGATAAAAAATATACCTCCAAATGGTGAAGTCTTTTCACCATACCTGAGATGAATTTAGGGAAAGCAGAAACTTTTCATTAGACTGTTGGTAGCATAGACGACCAGTCACCTATCCAACTTCCAGTCTTTCTTTCCTCTTTTCTAACAGAAGCCCTATACTATTCAGGGTGACGCTGAACCCAGTTAATGGCTATGTTTTCTAATACCCATCCCAACTGACACAGATCATGCGACTAGCTTACTAAGTTCAAGCCAACATTTATGGGATAGACTTTCATGAGGGCTATAGGAATGGAGACAAGTACTACCATTTTTATCTTCCCATGTTTGTTATCCTTTATTTCTAATAAGCCCACATGACAGCAGGAACTCCAGAAACCTTGTTATAATCTGAAATGATTCTGTGAATAAACATTATGTGGTATTACATGGAGCATCAAATGAAAAAAAAACAAAACTATATCTTAATCTTCTTGGCATTATAATAGCTTAGGACTGCCAATATCCTTTTTTTTTTTTTTTTTACTTAGGAAACAAACCTTTTTGTGATTTATGCCACTAAAATTGGGGTTTTCAGATTTAAAAAAACAAATCTAATCCTAATGGAAGTATTACCCATGGAAGGTAGAATTCTAAAGATGTTCCTCCAAGATTCTGGTCCTCTGCTTATTTAAATACTAATTTGGTATTGTTCAAAGGCAATTTGTAGATTTATTTAAGGTTACAGTTCTTAAAATAGGAAGATTATCTTGGATTATCTGAGTGGCCCCACTATAATCACTTGAATCTTAAAAGCAGAGAAATTTCTATAGTTCTTGTGAGAGAAATGCAACAAAACAGAAAGACAAAAGGGATGAGGCAGAAGGGGAGGTTAGAGAGAGTTGAACCGTGAGGAGTGAACCATCCATTTCTGATTTTAAAGATGGAGGAAGGAAGCCATGAGGCGGGGAATACAAATGGCTTCAAGAAATTATGGAAAACAGTATGGAGATTTCTCAAAAAATTAGAAATAAAAATAATGTATGATTAAGCTACTCCACTTCTGGGTATTTATTCAAAGAACATGAAATTCAAAAAGATATATACATCCCTATGTTCACTGCAGCATTATTCACAATAGCCAAGATTTGGAAGAAACCCAAGTGCCCATCGACGGATGAATGGATAAAGAAGATGCGATATGTATATATATATATATATATCAGATGGAGAGAGACAATTACCATATGACTGCACTCATATGTGGAAGATAAACAAACACATAGATACAGAGAACAGATTGGTGGTTAGCAGAGGACAAGAGGGCAGGGGAGGGCAAAAGAGGTAAAAGAGCACATATGTCTGGTGACAGATGGCAACTAGACTTTTGGTGGTGACATGATGCAGTCTATACAGAAGTCATAATATAATGATGTACACCTGAAATTTATATAATGTTACAAACCAATGTGACCTCAATAAAAAAAGAAAGAGAGATAGGCCCGGTGGCATAGTGGTTAAGTTTGTGTGCTCTGGTTGGGCAGCTCAGGGTTTGCAGGTTCGGATCCCAGGTGCTGACCGACACACCGCTTATCAAGCCATGCTGTGGCAGCATCCCATATAAAGTAGAGGAAGATGGGCACAGATGTTAGCCTAGCGGCAATCTTCCTCAGCAAAAAGAGGAGGCTTGGCAACACATGTTAACTCAGGGTTAATCTTCGTCATACACAAAAAAAAGAAAGAAAGAAAGAAATTGGGAACTATGCACGGCCGATGATCATCCAGGAAACATCCGGGATCTTGTGGAACTGAATACTATCAACATCCTGAATGAGACTGGAAGTAAATTCTCCCCCAAGAGCCTCTATTAATAAATATAGAGGCCCTACAGACACTGTGATTTCGGCTTTGTGATATCCTAAGAGCCAGCTGGACTTTTTATGAAACCCAGCTGAGCCAATCTGGACTTCTGATTTACAGAACTGTTAAATAATAAATTTGGTTAGCATTACACTGCTAAATTTGTGGTAACTTGCTATGACAACAGTGCATGGGGAAATATTTTAAAAGATGTTCAAACTAAGAAATCAAATAAATCCTTTTATATAAACACATAAACTGATTCTTCCCAAAATGGAGATATTTAAAATGTAATATGTACTCTTAGTGAGATTCCAGAAAGCACTAAATATAAGAAAAGGGAGCAAAATGTTAGAAAAAAGATGCTATGAAACTTCTGGTTTCCAGTAAATGTGAGCAAGGTTATTCAGAAAAACCTCTCTAATAAAAACGTAAAAATGTTTGATAAAGTATTTATTCTTAATACGTTCTTTTGAAAGAAGGTGAAAAGATATTAAGCAAATAACTAGCCAGTAATGAAGGGAAAATAGGAACCCACAGAGTTAAATGAAGCATTTACTACTTTTGCTTTGAGGGCCTTTGCCATTCCTGGCAATTTTAAATTTTAAATTTATGATGATGGCCTCATCAATGCAAGGGGATTAGAAAACACAGTATAGGGCCCTTGAAGGTGTGGGAATCTAATAAAGCACTCTCTTTAAAAATTGAGATGAGAACGTAAAGTTCTACAAACTCAAGGGTGGATAGATCAGATGCAAAACAGCTGTTTTGAGGAATTTTTACCTGATAGTCACATCAGCAGCATGGCCCATGTTACCTCAAAATTTGAATTTAGATTCAAGGAATCCTAATTGTTTTAGAGGAGCAGATGCAAATATTCTCTAAATGAAAGTGTATATATGCTAGGTCTCATTATTTCTAAACATAATATTTCAAGTATAATAACTAGTATACTGTCACAGATAATGAGACATACAAGGATGTAAGTTAAAATGAAAGACAACCATCACAAAAGCAAACAGACTTATAAAACTTCTGGTAGTATTCAACATAGACTGTAAAACAATTAGACTTACTAGGCTTAATAAAATAAAGACCAAGTTTTAAATGTATATTTTTAGGGAATAGGAAACTATCAACAATGACA
This sequence comes from Diceros bicornis minor, assembly GCF_020826845.1. Taxonomy (NCBI): domain Eukaryota; kingdom Metazoa; phylum Chordata; class Mammalia; order Perissodactyla; family Rhinocerotidae; genus Diceros; species Diceros bicornis. The sequence continues at coordinate 57,847,166 of NC_080754.1, forward strand.
CAAAATATTTGGAATATTTCTAGAAATAAAACACATAATAACAGAAATTATAATCTGAGTTTATATGTTTAACAGCAGATTAGATACAGCTAACGAGAGTGTTAGTGAAATAGAAGATAAAAAATTACCTGGAATATAAGGTCATGTGCTGCGTAACGACATTTTAACCAATGACAGACTGCATATGTGATGATAGTCCCATAAGATTAGTACCATATTACAGAATTTTAATAGGTTATACCACCTAGGTTTGTGTAAGTACTGTAGGGGAGGAAGAAATTTTCCTCAACCCTTCTAGGTTCTTCTGGCTGGTATAAGAATTAAATTGACATGACACAGATTAACAGGAGAAAAACAAATAAAAGTTTAATACCGTGTATACATGGGAGAAACCCAGGAAAACCAAATAACTTGCCAAAACGGCTGAAGCCCTCACTTTAAATCCCATCCTCAGCTAAAGAAAAAGAAGATGGTGGGGAGTGGAGAGAGTCAGGGGCTTCAAAGGGAATGAAGGCAATTTACACGTATGTGAAAAGGAGCAGATGTTTGAAAAACAAGCGTTTGACAACACAGAGGGGGACCCAACAAACAAGCTTTTCTAGGTTCCTCCCTGTCTACCACTTAGTTCATGTTATGCTAAAGTGATAACTCACTTCCTGAGGACAGGTTCTTTTATCTAAATTCTTTTAGGCAGTTTTGGTGGAGGTAACAAGGAAAACTTTCTTTTTTTTTTTTTTTTTTTATTTATTTTTCCCCTAAAGCCCCAGGTGATAGTTGTATGTCATAGTTGCACATTCTTCTAGTTGCTGTATGTGGGACGCGGCCTCAGCATGGCCAGAGAAGCAGTGAGTCTGTGCACGCCGGGGATCCGAACCCGGGCAGCCTGCATCGGAGCACACGCACTTAACCGCTAAGCCACGGGGCCGGCCCCAAGGAAAACTTTCTGAGTCTTTTGTTTCTTAAAAATAATCAACCTAAAATAATCCTCATATTAAAGAGACACATTTTGGCGTAGGAAATTTTGTTCCCCTTCAGTACACTCTATGATGTTTGCACAATGACAAAATCGTTCAACTATGCATTTCTCAGAATGTTTTCCAACGTTAAGCCAGGTGTGGCTGTAGTAAAGAGAAACTAGATGGAAGATGAAGAATAGAGGGCAAGAGACATAAAAGGCAGAATGAATATATACATATGTACATATATATATATTTTTTTTCTGGTGAGGAAGATTAGGCCTGAGCTAACGTCCATTGCCAATCCTCCTCTTTTTGCTGAGGAAGATAGGTACTGAGCTAACATCTGTGCCCATCTTCCTCTATTTTATATGTGGGACACCTGCCACAGCATGGCTAGATGAGCCATGTGCAGTAGGTCCGTGCCTGGGATCCAAACCTGCAAACTCTGGGCTGCCCAAGCAAAGCATGCAAACTTATCCACTATGCCACTGGGCCAGCCCCTGAATTTATTTATTTATTTGTGAGAAAGATTGGTACAGAGCTAACATCTGTGCCCATCATCCTCTATTTTATATGTGGGACGCCTACCAAAGCATGGCTTGATGAGTGGTGTGTAGGTCAGCGCCTGGGATCTGAACCTGAGAACCCCGGGCCACTGAAGCAGAGCACGCAAATCTAACCACTATGCCACCTGGCTGGCCTGTGAATATATTTATTTTTAAACTAAATGAAATCCCAAAATGAAACAGAAGATATTAATAGGTGAGCAGCAATATATGGAGATATATTGGCTGAGTTTTTAAATGATGAAAGACATCCATTCAGATTAATGTAAAACAGGATAACTGCAAAACATTATAGTGAAACTGCAGAAAACCGAGGAATAGGAGAAAATTTTAAAGCACTCAGAAGTGGAAGAAAAGACAGATTAAAAAGACTGGCAATGACGTGTACAGCTAAATTATTAACAGTAACAATGACAGAAGAATGTAGAATGATATTAATTTCAAAAAGAGAAATGACTGGCAATTTGGAATGCTATATCCAAAGAGAATCTCTTTAAAAATAGACAAATTCTGACCAAATGGGAGAAGAGGAATAGAAATGAGAATGAGAAAGGAGGAGGAGGAGGAGGAGGAGGGGAAGAAGGGGAACAAGAAGAGGAGGAAGGAGAAAGGAGGAGACAAATTTGAGAAAGTTCACTATGAATAGACACATTAAAATATTTAAAATACTTCAAGCAGAATTAAAATTACCTCAGATGTAAGGTCTGAAGAGCGAGGACTTTAAAAACAAGTAGAAAACAAAATCAACTCGAAATTAACACTCGCTGTATAAAACAATAAAAAAAATGTGCATTCTTTCGGAAGGGGAACTAAATAAAGCACACTGAGACACCTGAATTCATATGGAGAGCTAAGGTTTTATTAACTTTAGATTTGGAGAATATAGCTAATGAGGTAGTAATTTCCTTGGTAAACATATAAGAATTAAAAGTGCATGTAACTTCCAAAATAATGATAGGAAAACGTGGAATGGAATAAGAAAATAAATGCAGAGGAAGGCAAGAAAGGAAAGGAAAATGTATACAGAACAGGTAGAAAAAAATAGAAGACACAAAATTGGATGGTAAATTTAAGTCCTAAAATAAGTGTAATTACATTAAATGATTTAGTTAAAAGACAAGAATTGTCAAACTGAAATGGGGAAGAAGACAATTATGGTTTATTTACAAGATGCTTTATGAAAACATTATAAGGACAGATTAAAAGGTATAGCTTGCAAATTCAAACATAAATGAAAAATATTGAGAAAGCTATATTAATATCAAACAAAACAGATGACTAGAAGTTGTTGCTTCATCATGAAGAGAGAGAGATGTGTGAGATCTGCAAGAATAAAAAAGGTTTTAAGAATATAACTAACAAATTTGACCCAATGGCCATGTAAATAACTCTAATTTTAATGGAAGAATAAACATTCTTTCACGCAAACAACATAAGATTTACCTATTTTTGCCAATTAAGAATTTTCAAAACTTTTGAAAGAACTGAACTAACATAAAGTACTTTCTCTGAGCCTGATAAAAATAAGCTAAATTTCAAAAACAAAATAACTAGAAACACCTCATATTTATGGAAATTAAGAAATGATTTGAATAACTCGCGATCCATAAATAGTAATAGACACTAGGATATTTTTACTCATAATAACTATATATTAAATATACAGTGTTATATTAAATATATTACTATGTGTTTAATGCAGCTGAAGTATTTATAAAAATAATGTAGTAACTGATTATCTGAAGAAGTTACAAAAATATCAGCAATAAAATGAGAATAGGAAAATCAAAGAACTAATAATAATTAAAAGAAAAATAATTAAAAATGAACATATATACAGTGTACAGGATTAAGAAAGCTAGAATCAGATTTTTCAAAGCTAATAAAATTGAAAGATTGATCACAATAGAGAGAATCACAAATAATTAATATCAGAAATGAGAAAGAAAATGATACCAAAGATATTACAGACAATGAAAAAATAATAAGACAAGATTGAAATAAAATTAGGCAAATAAAAATATGAAATGTTTATGAATAGTTTTCTATTTCTAGAAAATAATATAATTTGCCAGAATGGGCTCAAGCAAAAATAGAATAGTTAGTAGTCTTTTAATGATTAAAGATGGTGCATCAATAGTAAAAATATTTCTCCAAGAAGAAAATTTTAGATCCATATGAATTTATTAGAGTGTTAGAAACCATTTGTAGAAGAAATAAACCCATACCTAAATTGGGAGAAAGAAGTACTTAATGAAATAATAGAAATAAGTCCAACTATTTGACAAAGTCAATAAATGTAAAGGACTAAAACTTGTAGTTATGGGACAACGATTGTCAGAATGAATTACAAAACTCCAGCTATATGATGTTTATAAGAGATATTCCTGAAATATAATGACTGAAAAAGGTTGAAAATCAAGGCATTTATTCAAGATACACTTTGCAAATACTAAGCAATATAATGCTGATGTAATTATGATGGTATCAGACAAAATATTCCTAAACTATTACTAGAGATAAGCAGGATTACTAAAAATGTAAAATATTCGATTTAACAGAAATAAACACACACACACAAACACACACACATAGTCTAAGCATGTATTAATTCTAAACACCTAATAAAATTGAGCAGATATGTTACAGTAGAAATACCATTTCCAATGTAAAGAGAGATTAAAAATATTTATCACAAAAATTGAAAGAACTACAAAGAGAAATAGAAAACTTCATAATCCCAGTCGGAAATTTTAATATAGATCTCCCAGTAAATGATAGATCAGGAAGCCAACAAAACAAGGATAATTAACATTTGAAGAGAATATTTTAAAAAACTGATTTGTCAGACATGCATAAAAAATTGTTCCCATAATTAGAGGAAACACCCTCTTTTTAACCACAAATGTAAGACTTATGCCAACTGGTCAGATGCTTTGCAATAATAAATTTCAAAACTTTTATTGCATACACACTACATTCTCTGACCATAATATAATTAAATTAGAAATTAATGACACAAAAAAGATAAACATCCTCCATACATTTGAAAATGTAAATTCATACTCCTAAATAAATCATGTATAAAAGAAGAAATATTAATTTAAGAGATACTAAAAGCTGTGAGATTCAACTAAAGTGTTAAATGGATGGACATTTATAACTCTAAGTGCTTATATTAACAATGAAAAATTGTTCAAAAAAAGAATCAAGCATCCTGTCTAAGAATTTAGACAAAGAAACCAAAAAGTGTAAGCAAGGAAATAAAACAGAATTTAATTCAAGAAAAAAATATACACAGTAAAGAGGGCTGAAGGAAATAGACATTTCTTGAAAAGATGAATAATATTGAAAAATCTCCAGTGAGATTAATCTTGAAGAAAAAAGAGAAGATAAATTGAACAATATTAGGAAAAAGTATTGTTATCTAGGTACTGATGTTGCAAAACATTAGTCATTAAGAGATGTAATGAAGAACATTCTATTGAAAACTTAGCTAAGAAAATAAATTCCTGTGATATTAAAAGAGTCAAAATAAGCATACTACCTGAATAATCTTATAACCATTAAATAAAATGAAGGAATAATCAAAAAAATTTCTACAATGCTGGGCCCAGAAAGCTCTAAAGGTGAATGCAAGCAAATATTCAAGGAACAGCAATCGACTAAACTCTTGAAGGGAATAGAAATAATGGTAACATCTCTGTATATTTTATGAGGCTGGCATAACCTTGATACCAAACCAGACTTGTCCAACAAGAAAAAGAAAATTATAAACTAATCTCATGTGATAATATATGTATTAGTTAAGATACAGGCTCAGCCATTGTACTAAAAGGACCTCAAAATGCAGTGGTATCAAGATAGAATTTCCTTTCTCTCTCACCTAAGAGTATAGCAGTGGATGGAGGATTAATGGCTCTTTGGAGCCACTTCCCTACAAGATGACAGAGGGACTCAGGCTCCAACATTTCTAGGGTGTTGACTCATGAGTATGTAGATAAACCTGACTTACTGGCATCACATCTGTATACCTATTCCAGCCCACAGGAAAGGAAACGGACACAGAAGAAATTAAGCAGCTTCCCTTTAAAAATGGGTCATGGAAAATGCATATATCCTTTGGTTCACGTGCTCCTGAAGACTTCTAACTTCAAAGGAGGTTGAGATATGTGGTCTTCTAGCTTGGCAGCCCAGCACACCATTAAAACTTCATCAAATGGATTGTAATTAGTATTTGGGTGGTGAACACGAGAACATGATGTAACACGAACATGAGAACATGATGAAATAGAAGTATAATACTGTACACCTGAAATTTATACAATGTTATAAACCAACGTTACCACAATAAACAAAAAACAATATATAAATAAAACCAAAATAAAGCTTTCAAAAAAAGAAAAAACTTCAGATTAGAGAGCAGTGTATGGAAGGGTTTCTGTACAAAGTAGTAAGAAAAGGAGAAAGGTTCTGGGAGAAAAGTATCACTCTCTGATAAAATATCAATATAAATATCCTTAACAAAATGAGTAAACTAATCAAGTATATATACTAAGATTTTAGTAAAGCATTTGAAAAATTTCCAGGAATTCAGTGTTAGTTTAATGTTGGAAAATTGACTGATTTAATTCAGTATCTTAACAAATTAAAGAAAAAATGCCCATAGAGTTATGCCAGTATTAGCAAAAGAATTGCTTAATAAAAATTCAGTATCCACACACATGATTAAAAACCAATCTTAGCAAATTAAATATGGAAGGAAACCATCTTAGTATGTGGTACAGCTTCTTCAGTGCTTTTGATACTGCTAATTGTTTGTGATAAACTATTACAATAATTTTGATTAGATTGGATACCTCATTTAAACTTCCCATGATATATCATAAAAGATTAATAAATCTTAGCTATTGTTATTATTTTATTTATTTTCACAGGTCCCACATTATGAACAGAAATAGGGGGCTGGAGACTATTTTTGTGTTTACATTGATATTTCTCATTCCAAATCATTCAAGCAATGAATAGTTCTGTATTGTGACCCTGTGAGCAGTAACTAGGGTTGTTTTATGAAGAATGATAAGAGCATCCATAGCTACCTGTCACAGTCTTCAATTTAAGTCAACAGAGAACATGATGATTTTGAGGACTCTGCTAAATATCTCCATATCAGAGATTTTTATCTGTGGAATAATTAGAGATTATAGGAATTTATCTCAAGGTTTATTCTTCTGAATGTATTCAGTTGGGAATAATTATTGCCACAATTTGGCAATGGGAGGTATCTCTCAAAAAAACAAAGATAAGAAAAATAAGATTGCCACAAAAATAAATTTTAAAATCTATGAGAGGAATGGGTATGAACTATGACAGGCAAAGTCACCACCAGGAACAAAATGATTCTCAAAACTTGATTTTAACCAGAGTGAACATATTTACTGTGTAACTGAAGGTTAAAACCACAAAATAATGAGGCAAAAGTTGGCTATTTTCATCCCAGTCATTTCAGGAAACAGGAATCCAAGGGAAAGAGTTTGGAATATTCTGCTTCTGTCCACAAGGGAAAAATAAGTTAATTAAGCATTTAATCAAATCCTGTTCAAATGCAGATTACATAGATTCTTCTTTTGTTGCATATTGATTTTATTTCATATTATTGAACAGTTCTATGAGGTATAATTGATATAAGAACTGCATATATTTAATGTATACAATATGGTGAGTTTGGACATTTGCAAACACTCATGATACCATCACCATAATCAATGTGGTGGACATATCCAACACCTCCCAGAATTTCCTTGTGTCCTTTTTTTTTTGGTCATAAGAACACTTAACATAAGATTTACCTTCTTAAATTTTGAAGTGCATGATACTATACTGTTCAGTATAGGCACTATGTTGGACAGAAGATCTGTAGAACTTATTATTCATCAGAGTGCATTGATTCTTATTCAGATTTCTTAACAGAGCAATGTCTACATTATGTTTCTGGAACCCTGCATAAATCTTTCCATTGGCAGAAAATGTACTAGTCGTGTTAACATGAATATTCTTTCTCACATAGTAGTACTTCTCGTTGTAAATTTATAGACTGACATTTTGTTTTTATCCTTCACACTTGCAATTTTGCTTAAAGTGAATGTAGCATAAGAAACTCATCAATTTTGAGTGTGCTGACATAGTCAATTTCAAGGAAGTCTAAATCTGCTCCCCTGTAAAGTCCTCTCTTGGGGTAAGTTAGCCTGCCTTTCCCAACCGACGTCTTTTTGCATCGAGAAGTGAGACTTTCTATCTTGAAATTTTAATAAAACCACTGGATGAAATATAAATTCAGGCATTTCAGTTCAGCAGTTTTAAATGTTTTTATATAAATAGATTAATGGAACTTAAACAAAACTGGAAAACGTGATCAATATAGCTTCCTAAAGATACAAAGAAAGGAGTGGAGAATTCAGAAATATTAGTTTCCTCTCATCCTCAGCAAGAAAGTACTTCATATTTTCAAAACCTTAGTTGATGGAATTTTGTCTTCTACTTCACCTTGATATTCCATAGCCACCAGAATATCAATGCTGATCTTTTAAATGTAAGTAAACAGTGGGCTATGCTTCAAGTTTAAAAAAAATAACACAATTTAGAAAGAATATTCAAACACACTGTGCCTCAACTATATGAGAAAACAGATATATTTGATGTTTTAAAAAACGCTTTACAATTAGTAACTCAATGCTTTTTCCATGTACTTGTGTGCGTGTTTGTGTTGTAACAGTGTATATTTTAAGAGCCCACATTGTTTGCATGCTTTAAATTTTTCCTTATTATTTTAAAATGAATTTGTAGAATACGTTCCCCTTAAGTATCTACATATAAAAGGTGAAAAGTGAAACACGTTGATTCACCAAAATTACATATAATATATCAAATCCTAACAAAAATATGTTTTATAAAAGAAACATTCTCTGAAAGTCTCTATTTAGCTAAGTGTTTTTCCATTCTTAAATCCAGAATCACTACCAACTGAAACAACACGTGCTTTTTTAGAAAGGATTAAGACATTCCTTGTGGATGACTGAACTCAAAGCATAGAATGAGAATTATGTAGAGGTAAATTTGATTTAAACAGACTATAAATGTTCTAGAAATACATTTCATTTTATACATATGGTTACTTTGTACTAAGGAAGTGGTGAAAACAGCCGCAAATGTCAGGCTTCGGTTAGGTTTGAAATTCTCCTCTCCTTGCATTGCCCGAGATATGATGATTTTCCACCCTATATTCGATGAGGGTTTTTAAACCCATGCTTGTCTCTCCCATAATCTTATTTTCCAGTGTTATGAAAATTACAGAGAAATTTCTCTACATATTTCTGTGATTGCTTATATTTCAGCTTTTAAATGAAAAGGAACACTATCCGTATTTGATTAAGATTTTGCTTTCTTTCCAGTATGCTTTGTAAAATTGCTTTCTCTTGGATATTAGGTATTGCTCTTCAGGCAATATCTGAAGAGTACTCTTTTAGATTGTGTTTTTCAGACCTGGTCTGGCTTCCTGTTCTAAGCTGGATAGTTACAGGTTTTCTGCTCTCTGTTGTTTCACCAATGATAAATACTATATTTTATATCCTCTGGTTAGTAAAGAAACTTCCTTACCAAGATCCTAGCTGAAAATAGATTAAACAATGGACAGATATAAAGTGTCTATATTTATTGATAATCCTATTAATTATTCTTTCTGGCTGCATGATCTCAGTCTTTAAATGTTAGAATTTCTCCTGTTTAAATAGTACATCCCCGATGAACTGTAAAATATGCAATTTCCCATAACATAGCATAACATAACAAACATAACATAACGTAACATGCTTCACTTTTGATTTTACTGTACTTAAATACTAGATGTCTACATGGTGATAAAGGATAGGGGGTAGAGATGGGCAGAAGTTTGGAAAACTCGTAAATATTAGAACTCTACGAAAAATGTTTTGTCTTTGTTTGGAATTCATTAATCAGTGAATTATGGAGTAGTATAATGTTTAATACAGATGTTGAAGATATTTAATTAGATATATAATTAGAGAAATTATTTTTATTTAATTCTCACAATCTGTGAAAACATGTTTTAAAGATGTTGTACAATGATTTTAGCTTTTCATTGTAAGGTGCTTTGGGTAGAATTATCTAATTCCTAATATAAAATCCTGCGTGCATTATCAGCAATTTTCCACCTACTAAAATTTTCCTCAGTATCATCAAAATTGCATTAGGTTTTATCAGAGAATAAGGGCTTAATCTCGTTTGCATGAAGTAAAGTTACACCTTCCATTATCATCACTACTCATATGCATTGTTAATGTTTTATATATCTATATCTATATATTTTGTCTTCAAGACAAGACTCTACATAACAAATTACTACAAAAGGAACTTTTAAAAAGTACTTTAAAAACCCTATATAAAATGTAATCACATTCGTACTCTTATTGTAAAAATTAAAGAGCAAAATACATATAAAGCTCCTAGCACTGCCTAGCATCATACAGTAAGCCCTAAACAAACAAACAAACAAGTTGCTGTTTATCTCTTAGCATTTAAGTCAATGTTTATTTTTGGAAGATTTTCACAGTCCTATACTAAATTTGTTTTCAGATGAATTTATGTAGATTGGCTTTTCAGAATTTCTTTTTTGGTGGGGGGGGTTTGTGGTATCTGTTTGAATTGGTGCCAGCCAAAGTAGACTATGTTTTTATTTTGTTTTCATATTTGTTACTCTATTAATATTTGACTATGTACACACTATTTAAGATGACATTTATAGCTAAAGAAAATATCAATAAGACATTTTATGTCCCCTTTTTATCAATTTATTTTTGGTATAAATGAAATGTTGTAAATATCACACTAATCAAGAGATTAGTCTTCAATTCTTTCCTAATTTTTGGCCCTAAGGGCTAACACGTTTCTTTCATTTAAGTTCTTTAAGTTATAGAATGCCAGTGAGACTGGACGAAGATACTATCTCGTTTCCTTTCCTGATCGAAACTAAGAAAACAAGAGCCCCTGAGTAAGGAGCATGGTCTTCTTGAAAAATACAGTCATTGAGTTCTCATGAAAATTCTTCTCTTTTTAACAATGGGAGCAATCGTTAAATGAAATGTGAACCACCCCCACTTCTTGAAAGACCTTAAGAAGCATAATATGGATGGTTGGTTAGCTAATGGAGAAAGACAGTAAATACCACTCGGTTTATTAGTGCGATGTATTGAGGCAGTTAGGAAAATACTTTATGTTTCTCTTGGAATTTCCTGAAATTCTTCAAAGTTCAAAAAAGCAAACTCTCAGGTTCCCATTCCCATGTGAATCATCTATCCTCAATGCAGCAAATGGGAAACAAGTGTATTTAGGGATTTGCAGAAGGAGTTATACCAAATAACTCTATTTGATGCTCATTGCCACAGCACTTTGCAAAGTGTGAATTACCTGGGGATCTTGTTACAACGTAGACAGCGGTGTGCTGGTGAATGTTTTATAATTGGCTGGCTGGAAAAAAAATGTTCATGTATTTACGTAGACAAATATGAGTTATACTAATAAAAAGGATTATTAAAAAATAATAAAATATTTTATATTCTTTACTGTAAATTTCAATAGCTAATTGATTCCCACAAGACCTCTCCTAGATTTTTGGTGAGCTCTTGTATTCTTAGCTAATCAATAGCTGCAGTCAATCATGACAAATGGAATTGCTATCCAATGCACAAATTCCTTTCCCAATGAAATTATTGATATTAAAACTGATGTGTGATCTACTGTAAATCTATTTCTCACCATCGTACAAGTTATACTGATTAAACTCAAATCTCTTTCAGCTTCAGCTCTAAGTACATAGAAACTTTGTTCGTTTGTCAGTAATGTGTGTGACTTCTTTACTGAACCAAATAATCATTTTTGTATACTAGAAGATTATTTCCTAAATGATCTGTGTTATTCACAATGTAATGGCTACAGATATAATATACTTTTAGGTTTAATCCACATTATTAACATATTCCCCATAAATAAATCAAGCCTTAGCTTTTACCTTTTGCCTACTTTAATGGTATAAACACTGCCACTATGACTGAGCAAGCTACCAATGTGATAACACTGAATGCACAGTTAGGAAGAGATGCATGGTAGTTATAGTACTTCCACAGGCCAGATAGACACAACTTTAAGAGTATAGATAATGGGAAATGAAGTTAAATACTCAAAAGTGATGGGATTCAAATAGTAATTTTTGTTATTAATATAATTTACTTAATTTTAAGGTTTTGTAATTTAATTTTTAATAATGTCTTATTGAATAATAGGCCCACAAAATTCCTGAAAAACATACATAATGGATGCTTAGCACTATTAGTGTTACTAATGTAGTATAAAATATGCTAGCTTCTGAAGCTGATTTTTGGAATTTTATTGTTATCAACAATGGATTCCCCAAAGCTCTGCTTTCTAAACTTATCCCACATGTGACTGTGCGCATAAACTTTGGGGGATATCAAGTGTAATGTGGTTAAAATGGGCACATTATTTATTAAAAGATATTCTCTTGCATAGGGCACAGCAATAATCTAGGGAAAACATCTCTATACAGTTGTGTGCCACATAATGACATTTCGGTCAATGACAAACCACGTATATGTCGGTGTTCCCATAAGATTAATACCATATAGCCTGGGTGTGTAGTAGGCTATACCATCTAGGTTTGTGTAAGTACACTCTATGATGTTTGCACAATGATGAAATAGCCTAATGACACATTTCTTAGAACGTATCCCTAAACGACGCATGACTGTAGTAATGTGCACTGTATGGAGATACTGGAGCAAGGGCTACCATGTCCTCAGGGGAAAAAAAATTAAGCTTCGAGATTTCAAATCTTGTCAAACTTTAATTCAGATACAAAGGCAACAAATAAATATATTTTTATATGAGAACATTTAGAAAATAGTGTTATAATGAGCCTGTCCAGAAGAAACTGCTAGCAAACAAAATTCTGTCACCCAAAGAACGAGAAACTACAGCAGCAGAATGAGTAAGAAATACTGAAAGAAATTAACTGAAATCAGAAGTTGCATTCCACACTTGCCTTCGCTTCTAAAAAATTACCCCAAAGCAACAGGGGACAAGAAACAAGCAAAAACATTTCATGTTTGGAAAAAAAAAAGAGGAAAGATAGAGAAACTGACAGATAAAAAATAAAAACCTTAAAACAGACAGAAAGAATTTCCAAAGCAATAAAAACAGAGCAGAAGTAAATTCAGTAAGAAGAGAGAAGGACCCATGGCTACAGATACCAAAATCTAAGGCATGTGTCTTACAATTAACTGGCATTTGCAGGGACACAAAGTGAAATCCCTTCTTTGCACCTGAGGGAAATGAATATTTTGGCTCTAAAGACTAGAGGATTTGAGGTTCAATAAGTAATATCTCAGTCAAGTCATATTTTCGAAAGTGATCTGAGTCTTAATTGTTGCTTGAGGCAATAAGAGGTACTTTTTATTGTGAACGCCCCACACCTCTCTACATGCTCTGTCGAGTTTTAAAGGTAAAATGGACTCACTCAAACTTTTTCATCTTTAGGAAATTTCCTACATGATTCTGAATACCTTACACTGCTTCCAACTACCACCAGAGGCACACATAAATATTCTATAAACAACTCTTCCTGAAAAGGCAAGCAGCATAGGATCTATAAAAAGATAATAACAAGTAAAAAAAGCATACAAACATTTAAGAGCAAAGACAATCACTAGAAAAATAATTCCACAGAGACTGAGGAAATCATGGCCAAGTATGTCTCCATCAATATAGAAATAAATACCCCATACACCCTCCTTCAATCCACACACACACACACACACAATTGCCTCTACAATACAAGAATACAAAGCAGAGTTACAACAGCTTATGTAACAAAAGCCATGGCAAAAACAAGAAATCACATGTGAATTAGAAGAGAAGAACAAGAAGAAATAAACGATATAGTTGTTACACAAATGAAAGTAAAATTAAAAGTGGCACCAGGCAGAATAATACTTCTCCAAACAGAGGAGGAGATACAGAAAATAAGGATGAGTAAATTAAACAAAATGACATACAATAAAGAGTTAAAAAGGACTAGAAAGACAATAGTAATATGTAAAATGGCCAAAAAGGCTCCAATATATACACAATGGAAGGCCCGAAGAGGAAAACTGAAACAATATAATAATAAAATTTAAACATAATTTTTTTTTTTTTTGGTGAGGAAGATCAGCCCTGAGCTAACATCCGATGCCAATCTTCCTCTTATTATTGCTGAGGAAGATTGGTCCTGGGCTAACATCCGTGCCTATCCTTCTCTACTTTATATGGGACGCCGCTGCAGCACGGCTTGACAAGCTGTGCATAGGCGTGCGCCCGGGATCCAAACCTGTGAACCTGGGGCCACCGCAGCGGAGCATGCACACTTAACCACTGCGCCACCGGGCAGGCCCCCAGAAATTTTTTTAATTACACAAATTTAAATAAAAATTTTAATGTACCTTTTAAAATAGCACATTGTATTCTATAATTTTTTTTAAAAGTTTGTGGATTTCACAAGTAAGGAAATAATTCTCTGGGAAACCAGGCAAAATAAAATTTCACTCAAAAAGTGGAAAACAATGAGACTATCATCAAACTTTTCCCTAAAAAAGTTCCACAGTAGAATATGATGGAAGAATATCTGCAAACATCCTTAAGAAAAGAGTGACCAAATAATTTTATACTAATACACAGTTTGTTTCAATAAAATTATCAAGGCAAAGACAGTTTTGACCACGCAAGATTCATTGACCACTTTTCCTGGGTCTGTCTGAAGCAGTCTAGCAAGGAACAAACTTAAATGAACCTCACATGGCCTACAAGTCCCCTCACACTTCTCTAACATCTCTTCCGCTTTCTCTCAGCTGCTCACTCAACAGTGGCCACACTGGGCTCTACACTGTTCTTTGAACATGCCAAGTATGTACCTGCATTTCAGCCTTTGCAACTGCACTTCCCTCTGTCTAGAATATTCTTCCTCCAAATACCCACATGACTCAGTTACTCACCTCTTTTAGTTCTGTTTAATGTCACCTTTTCAAAGATAATTTACCTGGCTACTCTATTTTAAATCACACACTGTAACTTTATCTTCATTATTTTCTATCCCTTTTCCCATCTTGATTTTTCCGTAGTAATTATTACCTTTTAACATGTTACACATTTTCTTGTTTGTTTTGTTATTGTGTCTCAGTTCCCCACTAGAATGGAAGATGTCTGAGAGTAGGCTGTTTTTTCTTTTTATACATTAGATTTGCCAACTCATAAAACAATATCTGGACATAGGACAATACAATAAATATTTGTTGGACTAAGAGATAGTTAGTAAATTTAGGGTGAAAAAATGCTCATGAGCACTGAATATATTAAACAAAGAGACTCCTGGGAAACTATGCTAAAAGGACAGTCAGTGAGGACCAGTTCTGTTATGATATATGACAGAATATAAATAATATTATTGTCATGGACTGAATTGTGTCCCCCTGCCTCATATTCATATGTTGAAGCTCCAACGCCCAGGGTGACTGCCTTTGGAGATGGGGCCTTCATTGAGGTGATTAAGGATAAATGAGGTCATAAGAGTGGGTCCCTGACCCAATAGAACTGGTATCCTTATAAAAGAGGAAGAGTCACTAGAAATCTCTTTTTCTCCACATGCACACAGGGGAAAAGCTATACGAGGACACAGTAAGAAGGTGGCCTTCTACAACCCAGGAAGAGAAACCTCACCAGTAACTAAATTTGATAGCACCTTGATCATGGACTTCTAGCCTCCAGAACTTTGAGAAAATAAACTTCTGTTGTTTAGGCCAGCCAGTCAGTGGTATTTTGTCATGGTAGCCCGAGCAGATGAATACAATTATCTATATAGTCTATCACATTATATACAATGTCAAACGCTTAGAGGTAGACAGGCAATATCAACGAGTAAAGGGAAATACTAGGTTAACCAAAATAGGTACTGGTGTGTGGGGTGAGGGCAATAACGGACTAGATAGAGAAAAACAGTACAACTTAATGCCGAAAACATACACAATTCAGGTTAAGCAAATTTTGCAATTGTATAAATGTAGGTTTAGATACTTTAGGAAAAAAAATCCTGATATTTATGTGAAATCTCTTGACTTTTAAGTTTGGGCAACTAATTCAGGTTTTGTTTGCTTTAAATACTGAAAGCTAAAAAATAGCTTAATGTGGGAATATCCAGCTCACAAACATTTATGACTTTTTTTATTGAGGTAACATTGGTTTATAACATTATATAAGTTTCAGGTGTACATTATTATATTTTGAATTCTGTATCGCCTACATCATGTTCACCATCAAATGGCTAGGTGCCACCCATCACTGTACAAATGTGACCCTTTACCCCTTTGCTGTCCCCCCAACTCCCTTCCCCTCTGGTAACCACCAATCTGTTCTCTGTATCTATGTGTTTGTTTGTTGTTTGTCTATCTCCCACATATGAGTGAAATCATATGGTATTTGTCTTTCTCTGTCTGAATTATTTTGCTTAGCATAATACTCTCAATGTCCATCCATGTTGTTGCAAATGGCAAGATTTCATCTTTTTTATGGCTGAGTAGTATTCCATTGTATGTGTGCGTGTGTATATGTATATATATATGCTCATCAACAGATGAATGTATATATTTTATTCTAAATTAAATAAAATAATATTATTTATAGGAGAACTTTACCTTTTAATGTTTATTAAACATTATTTTTGTTTATATTAAACAAATTTTGTTTATATTATATTAAACATTAAACATTAATTAGAAACATTTCACTCTTGATTACCATCTCAAAACACCATAATTTTTTTTTATTTTTTTAAATTAATTAATTAATTAATTAATTTTTTTTTAATTTTTTGTTTATTGCAGTAACATTGGTTTATAACATTGTAAAAATTTCAGGTGTACATCATTGTACTTCTATTTCTGCATAGATTACATCATGTTCACCACCAAAATACTAATTACAACCCATCACCACACACATGTGCCAAATTATCCCTTTCACCCTCCTCCCTCCCCCCTTCCCCTCTGGTAACCACCAATCCAATCTCTGTCCCTATGTGTTTGTTTATTGTTGTTATTATCTACTACTTAATGAAGGAAATCATATGGTATTTGACTTTCTCCCTCTGACTTATTTCACTTTGCATTATACCCTCAATGTCCATCCATGTTGTCACAAATGGCTGGATTTCATCGTTTCTTATGGCTGGGTAGTATTCCATTGTGTATATATACCACATCTTCTTTATCCATTCGTCCCTTGATGGGCACTTAGGTTGCTTCCAAGTCTTGGCTATTGTGAATAATGCTGCAATGAACACAGGGGTGCATGTACCTTTGCAAATTGGTGTTTTCAAGTTCTTTGGATAAATACCCAACAGTGGAATAGCTGGATCATATGGTAGTTCTATCCTTGCTTTTTTGAGGAATCTCCATACTGTTTTCCATAGTGGCTGCACAAGTTTGCACTCCCACCAGCAGTGTATGAGAGTTCCCTTCTCTCCACATCCTCTCCAACACATGTTGTTTCCTGTCTTGTTAATTATAGCCATTCTGACAGGCGTGAGGTGATATCTCATTGTAGTTTTGATTTGCATTTCCCTGATAGTTAGTGATTTTGAACATCTTTTCATGTGTCTGTTGGCCATCTGTATATCTTCTTTGGAGAAATGTCTGTTCAGGTCTTTTGCTCATTTTTTAATTGGGTTGGTAGTTTTGTTGTTGTTGAGATGCATGAGTTCTTTATATATTTTGGAGATTAAGCCCTTATCAGATGGATGGTTTGCAAATATCTTCTCCCAATTGTTAGGTTGTCTTTTCGTTTTGTTGATGGTTTCCTTTGCCGTGCAGAAGCTTTTTAGTTTGATGTAGTCCCATTTGTTTATTTTTTCTATTGTTTCTCTTGCCTGGTCAGATGTAGTGTTTGAAAAGATGTAGCTAAGACCGATGTCGAAGAGCGTACTACCTATGTTTTCTTCTAGAAGTTTCATAGTTTCAGGTCTTACATTCAAGTCTTTAATCCATTTGGAGTTAATTTTTGTATGGTGTAAGGTAAGGGTCTACTTTCATTTTTTTGCATGTGGCTATCCAGTTTTCCCTACACCATTTGTTGAAGAGACTTTCTTTTCCCTGTTGTATGTTCTTGGCTCTTTTGTCAAAGATTAGCTGTCCATAGATGTGTGGGTTTATTTCTGGGCTTTCGATTCTATTCCATTGATCTGTGTGTCTGTTTTTGTGCCAGTACCATGCTGTTTTGGTTACTATAGCTTTGTAGTATATTTTGAAATCAGGGAATGTGATACCTCCAGCTTTGTTCTTTTTTCTCAGGATTCCTTTAGCTATTCGGGGTCTTTTGTTGTTCCATATAAATTTTAGGATTCTTTGCTCTATTTCTGTGAAAAATGTTGTTGGAACTTTGATAGGGATTGCATTGAATCTACAGATGGCTTTAGGAAGTATGGACATCTTAACTATGTTAATTCTTCCAATCCAAGAGCACGGAATATCTTTCCATTTCGTTGTGTCTTCTTCAATTTCTTTCAGAAATGTTTTATAGTTTTCGGTGTACAGATCTTTCACCTCTTTGGTTAAGTTTATTTCTAGGTATTTTATTCTTTTTGTTGCAATTGTAAATGGGATGGTATTCTTAATTTCTCTTTCTTCTACTTCGTTGTTAGTGTACAGAAATGCAACTGATTTTTGTATGTTGATTTTGTATTCTGCAACTTTACCATATTCGTTTATTACTTCTAAAAGTTTTCTGGTGGATTCTTTAGGGTTTTCTATATATAAAATCATGTCATCTGCAAATAGTGACAGTTTCACTTCTTCCTTTCCAGTTTGGATCCCTTTTATTTCTTTCTCTTGCCTGATTGCTCTGGCTAGGACTTCCAATACTATGTTAAATAGGAGTGGTGACAGTGGGCATCCTTGTCTGGTTCCTGTTCTTAGAGGGATAGCTTTCAGTTTTTCACCGTTGAGGATGATATTAGCTGTGGGTTTCTCATATATGGTCTTTATTATGTTGAGGTACTTTCCTTCTATACCCTTTTTATTCAGAGTTTTTATCATAAATGGATGCTGTATCTTGTCAAATGCTTTCTCTGCATCTATTGAGATGATCATGTGATTTTTGTTCTTCATTTATTAATGTGGTGTATTACGTTGATTGATTTGAGAATGTTAAACCATCCCTGCATACCTGGAATAAATCCCACTTGATCATGGTGTATAATCTTTTTAACGTATTGTTGTATGCGATTTGCTAGTATTTTATTGAGGATTTTTGCATCGATGTTCATCAGTGATAGTGGCCTGTAATTTTCTTTTTTTTGTGTTGTCCTTGTCTGGTTTTGGTATCAGGGTAATGTCAGCTTCGTAGAATGAGTTAGGGAGTTTCCCCCCCTCCTCAATTTTTTGGAAGAGTTTGAGAAGGATAGGTATTAAGTCTTCTTTGAATGTTTGGTAGAATTCCCCAGGGAAGCCGTCTGGTCCTGGACTTTTATTTTTGGGGAGGTTTTTGATTACTGTTTCGATCTCCTTACTGGTGATTGGTCTATTCAAATTCTCTACTTCTTCTTGATCCAGTTTTGGAAGGTTGTGTGATTCTAAGAATTTATCCATTTCTTCCAGATTGTCGAATTGGTTGGCATATAGCTTTTCATAGTATTGTCTTATAATCTTTTGTATTTCTGAGGTGTCTGCTGTAACCTCTCCTCTTTCATTTCTGATTTTACTTATTTGTGCCTTCTCTCTTTTTTTCTTGGTGAGTCTAGCTAAAGGTTTGTCAATTTTGTTGATCTTTTCAAAGAACAAGCTCTTGGTTTTATTAATTTTTTCTATTGTTTTTTTGGTCTCTATTTCATTTATTTCTGTTCTGATTTTTATTATTTCCCTTCTTCTACTGATTTTGGGCTTTGTTTGTTCTTCTTTTTCCAGTTCCTTTAGGTGCATTGTTAAATTGTTTATTTGAGATTTTTCTTGTTTGTTGAGATAGGCCTGTATCGCTATAAACTTCCCTCTTAGAAGGGCTTTTGCTGTATCCCATAAATTCTGGCATGTCGTATTTTCATTTTCATTTGTCTCCAGGTATTTTTTGATTTCTTCTTTGATTTCTTCGTTAACCCAGTCGTTGTTCAGTAGCATTTTGTTTAATCTCCACGTATTTGTGGCTTTTCTGATTTTCTTCCTATAGTTGATTTCTAGTTTCATACCATTGTGGTCAGAAAAGATGCTTGGTATTATTTCAATCTTCTTAAATTTATGGAGACTTGTTTTGTGGCCTAATATGTGATCAATCCTGGAGAATGTTCCATGTGCATTTGAAAAGAACGTGTATTCTTCGGTTTTTGGATGGAATGCTCTGTATGTATCTACTAGGTCCATCTGTTCTAGTGTGTCGTTTAAGGCCAATGTTTCCTTATTGATCTTCTGTTTGGATGATTTATCCGTTGGTGTAAGTGGAGTGTTAAAGTCCCCTACTATTATTGTGTTACTGTCTATTTCTGTTTTTATGTCTGTTAATAATTGCTTTATATATTTAGGTGCACCTACATTCGGTGCGTAGATATTTACAAGTGTTATATCCTCTTGTTGGATTGTTCCCTTGATCATTATGTAATGCCCTTCTTTGTCTCTTTTTACAGTTTTTGTTTTAAAGTCTATTTTGTCTGATATGAGTACTGCTACCCCAGCTTTCTTTTCATTGCCATATTAATTTATATTGTATACTCTCTAAGCCTTCTAAAAAACAGAAGATATATTACATATATGTTTAATGAAAGATAGTGTGCTTGATGCTGGGGATACAATAGTAGGCATAAAACAATCTCCTTCCTCAAGGAAATTGCAACCAATGCTAAACAAAATTACTGGAGATTTTTTTTGTGTTACTCATCTTTTTTATTACATTTCTTTAATTTTCTAACTATAATGCCTGAAGAGGCAGTGTTTGGCAGATTTGAACTTTATTATCAAGAAGGTCAAAGTTTGTATGTCAATGTCTCAATCTCATCATCAGTAATGAAAGTACCACCTATCTTATTAAGTTGCTGAGAAGATCAAAGAAGATGATATATGGCAAATATTTTTTTCTAATATTTTTAAAAATGATAATATGTTATGAACATCAGTTACAATGGGCATGAGCTATCACAAGTGAATGTTGAGAATAAACAAAGATATAAAAGTGTCTCAAATAAATATCATCGAGGAACCTTAAAACAGTGTCATGGAAGTACTAATACAAAGAAGAGCTTGGAAATAGCTATGATTGGATACTATTATTTGTGTAGAAATTAAAACATTTTTTGCAAGTCCCAATCTCTCCAAAGCTACCAGTTTTGAAGCCACAGAGGGAAAATTACCATTACAAGTGGCAAAACAGGGATCACAGATGAATTCTGGAGAAATAAGGATTCCTTTTTTATGCAGATATCCTCTGCAATAAAAAATGAGGTAAACAACTCATGTAAGTTATGTGAAAGCAGATTGGTTTCTAAATAGAATTTTCCAAATTCTTCCGTAGATGTCAGCACTGCTATTTGCAGATGAGTGACTACTTTCAATATGCAACTGTGGAAATGACTCTCTCAAACTCAAACTCAAATTACTTTTCTCATCATTAATAAACTGTTTGGGCATTGAACTTAATGTTACCCCAGCCTGGACTGAAGAAGGAAAGGTATATATAAGAGTTCAAATCACTACCCTAAAATCATTTCTTTACTGTGTTCTTCCCATAAAATGGGTATATTACTGATTGATTAAATTCCACAAGCAGAGCAATGAGATTTAGCAGTCACAATTAAGTCTACATGTTTTGCAAAGGGAGATACTGAATTATAATGAGTTAGAGGCTATACACACTAAGGTTTATGCTTTTAGGTCATTGGGGAATTCTTTCATCCCAAATTTTCAGGACTACAACTTGTGTTTTATTCAAGTATCACCAAAGGTCCAACAACATTACTATTATAGCCCACCCATGTCACTTTCATTTTCCTTAAAATTTCTGACTCTTTTGATTTTGGCTTACATTAATCCTGAAATTTTCTTGTATCATTTATTGTATAAGGATTTTGTTTTCCAAGAAAACTGGAGAATATAAAAATCAAAAAATTAGTTGTATAAAATGTCTATATTCTCTATTCTATTTTTACTGAAACTATTTAATAAAACATATTATTTAAGGAGAAATTCTCTTAAATAATAATGAGAAGGGTCTATGTTATATTAGTTGTTCAAAGCTCAGACTCTATCAATTATAGATTTGAAGTAGCCATCAAAAGCAAATACACGCTCTGAAGTTCACAGAGCTACTTCTTCCTGGGTCAAATGCCAAAAAACAAAACCAAAGACCCTGGATTTTCGTTTCCAAACAGCTTTATTTGTTTATCAATTTGCTTGTTTTGCTGATATTTTTCAGCATTGTGGGTAATTACACAGCTCAGAAATATATGATGCATTAAAATTTTTCTTAATGCATGTTTTAATGCAACATTAAATAAGATCTGAGTCTGCCTTTTTAACAGTTTTATTTTTATTTGTTGCAGAAGTCTATATTTTATTATAGGCAATTACAAGATTTAAGGTGATTAGTCCCCTTACTTCCACATTTGCTAAAGACATATTGTTTTAAATTTTATTCAAACTTCGTTATGGGCTGGATTGTGTTCGACCAAGTTCATATGTTCTAGTTCTAACTGCCTGTATCTCACAATGTGACTGTATTTGGAGATAAGGCCTTTAAAGAAGTAATTAAAGTAAAAGTCATATGGATACGCCCCAATCCAATATGACTGATGTTCTTATAAGAAGAGATCAGGACACAGATAACACAGATCAGGGGGGACCATATGAAGACACAGGGAGAAAGCAAACCAAAGAGAGAGGCCTCAGAAGAAACAAACACCAAGTTAAGTCAGCAAGACGGAGGGATAGGAAGCCCCAGACCGCCCTCCTCCACAGAGAAACTGATTTAACAACAGTACATGATCTGAAAAGCCTTTATGAGAACTCCAGAAACTGGTTAAGAAGTCGTAGTACCTCAGTCAAGCGCAAAGCCAAGAAGATCCACGTTGAAACGAGTCAAAAAAGCTGTTGCATGTTACCCAAGAGAGGCCTTACCAGGAGTTCTGTGTGACTGGAGAAAATGTGCAACTCCTGGCTTCTGCCTCAGGAGGGAAAGAGAAGAGTGGAATGTATGTCCAGTGTTCCAGCTTTCCTAAAGGCTGACTCGCCTGACTTAGGCTGATGGGAAACTGGCTACTCGGGATTCCTGCAGCCAGCGAGAGCTCAGCAGCTGGTTGTAGCCCCAGTCACTGCAGTACCCCAGACGGACATCCGAGGACGAGCATATGGGTGCCTGAAAACCTAACCAGTAAAGCTCTGTAATTGGGAAATTGCAAACACAGGGCCTAGAGAAAATGCATCCTCAGAAAAGGTTTGAGAGGCCTCCAGAATCTCTACCCAGGCTGACTGGTACAGATCTTCCCCTGTACAAAGCCAATCTATAAAGACTGGAAAGGAGTGACTGGTTTTTCCCGATGCCCAAATCCCAGCAAAAAATAACAAAGCATGCACAGAAACAGGAGAATGTTGCTCAAGAAAAGCAAAAAAATAAATCTCCAGAGACTGACCCTAAAGAAATGAAGAGCTATGAATTAACTGATGAAGAATTGAAAATAATCATCTTAAAGATGCTCAATGAAATGAGAAATCAATAGCAAAAGGCAAACTTTTAAATTCACATATGTGTGGAAATTAAACAATACACTCTTGAACAATCAATGGGTCTAAGAAAACACTGCAAGAGTAATTAAAAATATCTTGAGATATGGGCTGGCCCTGTGGCGTAGTGGTTAAGTTTGGTGCCCTCCACTTCGGTGGCCTGGGTTCATGGGTTAGGATCCCAGGTGCAGACCTACACTACTCATCAGCCACACTGTGGCAGCAACCCACGTATAAAATAGAGGGAGACTGGCACAGATGTTAGCTCAGGGTTAATCTTCCACGCCAAAAAAAAAAAAATCTTGAGACAAATTAAAATAAAATACAGTATACCTAAATTTAGGATGCAGTAGAAGCAACACTCAGAAAGAAGTTTATAGGGATAAATGCCTACATTAAAAAAGAAGAAAGATCTCAAAACAACCTAATTTTATACATAAAGGAGCCAGCAAAAGAAGAACAAAATATGCTCAAATTTAGCAGAAGGAAGGAAATAAAGATTAGAGCAGAAATAAATGAAATAGAGAATAGAAAAAAATCAACAAAACTATGAGTTATTTTTCTTGAAATCATCAACAAAATTGCCAAACCCTTAACTACACTAAAGCGAAAAGAGAGAAGACTCAAATAACAAATATCTGAAATAAAAGAAGAGATTATAACTGATGTTACAGAAATAAAAAAGATTATCAAACACCACTGTAGACAATTATATGCCAATAAATTTGATAACCTAGAAGAAATGAATAAATTCCTTGATACATGTAATGTGCCAAGACTGAATCATGAAAATATAAAAAAATCTGAACAGACATATAACTAGTAAGAAGGTTAAATCAGTAACCAAAACTTCCCAACAAAGAAAATACCCAGGACAAGTGGCTTCTTTGGAGAATTCTACCAAACATTTAAAGAAGAATGAACACCAATAGTTCTCAAACTCATCCAAAAACTTGAAGAAGAGAGAATACTTCCAAACTCATTTTATGAGGCCAGCATCACCCTAATACCAAAGCCAGGCAAAGATAATATAAGAAAATTACAGACCAATATTCTTGAAGAATATTGATGCAAAAATCCTCAACAAAATACTAGTAAACCCATTCAACAGTACAATAAATGAATTACACACCATGACCAAATGGGATTTATTTCTGGAATACAGGGATGTTTCAATATAGGAAAATCAATGCGATACACCACATTAACAGAATGAGGAACCAAAACCATATGATCATCTCAGTTCATGCGGAAAAAACATTTGACAAAATTCAAAACTCTTTCGGTAAAAAACACTCAAAAACAAAGAATAGAGGGAAATTACTCAACATAATAAAGGCCATTTATGAAAAGTCCACAGCTAACGTTAGGCTTAATGGTGAAAAACTGCAAATGTTTCCTTTAAGATCTGGAACAAGGCAAGGATATCCACTCTCACCATTTTTATTCAGTGTAGTCCTGAAAGTCCTAATCAGAGCAACATGGAAGAAAAAGAATTAAAGACATTCAAATTGGAAAGGAAAAAGTAAAATTATCTCTGTTTGTAGATGGTATAAGTAGAAAACCCTAAAGACTGTACACAGACACAAACACAAATTGTTAGAAATAATAATTTAGCAAAGTTGCAAAATAAAGAAATCAACCTACAAAAATAGTTACATTTCCATACAATAACAATGAACAATTTGAAAAGGAAATTAAGAATACAATGCCATTTGCAATAGCATCAAAAAGAATAAAATACTTAGGAATAAATTTAACCGAGGAGGCAAAAGACTTGAAAACTACAAAAACGTTGCTGAAAGAAATTAAAGAAGACACAAATAAGTAGAAAGACATCCCATGTGCAGGAACTCAAAGACTTACTATGGTTAAGATGTTTATACTAGCCAGAGTGTACAGACTCAATGCAATCTCTATCAATATCCCTATGGCATTTTTTGCAGAAATAGAAAAAAGCATTCTAAAATTCATATGGAATCTCAAAAGATGCTGAATAGCCAAAGAAATCTTGAAAAAGAAGAACAAAGTTGGAGGACACACATTTCTGATTTCAAAGCCACTAGAAAGCTTTGGTAATCGAAACAGTGTGTACCAACATAGAGGCAGACGAACAGACCAATGAGGTGGAATAGTAAAGCTCAGATATAACTTTCGTGTATATGGTCAAATGATTTTAAAGAAGGGTGCAAAGACCATTCAGTGGAGAAATAACAGTCTTCAACAAATGGTCTTGGAAAAACTGGATATCCACATGCAAAAGAATAAAGTAGACACTTACCTTATACTTTATACAAAAATTAACTCAAGATGGGTCAAAGACCTAAACATTAGACCTAAACTCTTAATAAGAAAACATAGGAGAAAAGCTTCATGACATTAGATTTGATAATTTCTTAGATAAAGGAATAAAAGCACAGAGAATAAAATTAAAAACAGATAAATTGGACTGCATCAAAATTTAAAACTTTTATATATCAGACAACCCATGGAACAGGAGAAAATAATTGCAAAATATATATCTTATAAGGGATTAATATGAAAAGAATCAATAAGGATCTAAATAAATAGGTGTTCTATGCTCACGAATTAGAAGACTCAATATGTTAAGATATCAATTTTTCCTCACTTGTTCTACAGATTCAATGCAATAAAAATATGGCAATATCCTCTATTTTAGATATTGAAAAAAGTGATTCTAAAGATTTTATGGAAAGGCAAAAGGCCTATAATAGCCAACACAATATTGAAGAAAAATTAAATTAGAAAACTCACACAACAAAATATTATTCTTACAATAATCAAGACAGTGTGGTATTGGCAAAATCTTAGATACATAGATCAAAGGAACAGAATAGAAAGTTTAAAAGTAGACCCACACATATGTAGCTCACTGATCTTTGTGGAAGGTGTAAAGGCAATTCAATGGAGAAAGGAGAGTCTTTTCGACAAATTGTGTTGGAATAATTGAATAGCCACATGAGAAAAGAGAGAAAGGAAGGAAGCATGGAAGGAAGGAAGAAGGAGTGGGGGGGCAGTGAGGGATTGGAAATGAAAGGAAGAGAAAGGAAAGGGAAGGAAGGAAAATGAATTTAAACACAAACTTTACATGTTTCCTAAAAATTAACTCAATAATATCATAGACCTAAAGATATAACACAAACCTATAAAAATTTTTACAGATATGATAGGGAAAAATTTATATTACCACCTTGGGTTGATGATGAGTTTTTAGATATAACATCAAAAGCGCTATCTATGGAACAAATTCTGTAGGTTCGACTTTGTTAAATTAAAATCTTTTGGTCTATGAAAGACACTATTAAAAGAATTAAAAAGAACAGACACGGACTGGGATAAAATAATTGAAAACACACATCTGATGAAGGATTTGTGTCCAAAATATACAGACAACTCTTAGAACCCAACAATAAGAATAAAGACAACACAAGTTTAAAATGAGCCAAAATCTGAGCAGACAGTTCACCAGAAAAGATATACAGATATCAAATTAGCAAATGAAAGGATGCTGACTATAACTTGTCCTTAGGTAATTGTAAATTACACCTCAATGAAATACTACTACACACTTATTAGAATGGCGAAATTGAAAAAAAAAAACTTGATACCAATGGCTGGCAAGTTTGGAGAGCAACAGAAGCATTCATTCATTGCTGGTGGGAATGCACAATGATACAGCCACTTTAGAACAGTTTGATGTTTCTTACAAAGCTAAACACAGTCTTACAATAAGGACCATGTAAGAAAATGTTTGACATTTTCTACTCCAGAGTATTTCCCCAATTTCTCTGAAAACTTATTGTCCCAGAAAAATGTGTACACGAGTGATTATGGCTGCTTTATTCACGATTGCCAAAAACTGGAAGCAAAAGATGTCCTTCAATAGGTGAATGGATATACAAACTATGGTACATCTAAACAGTGGGATACGATTCAGCAATAAGCAGGAATGGTCTCTCAAACAAAGCAAAAATATGGATAAGTATTGCTAAGTGAAAGGAGCCAATCTGAAAAGGTTACATACTATATGATTCCAATTACATGACACTCTGGAAAAGGCAAAATTCTAGAGATATTTGAAGGATCCATGGTTGCCATGTGTTTGAAGTGGGTATGTTTGTTGAATAGGTGAAGCACAGGAGATTTTGTGGGGCCAGTGAATCTGTTCTGTATGATACTGTAATGATGGATAGGTAACGCTATGCATTTGTCAAGATCTATGATTTTTACAGACCAAAAGGTAAACTTTAGTGTATGCACATTTAAAAAATAATTTAAGAATTCAGATGATCCCAAGATGGAATGATTAATATGAAGAAAACAATCAAACTATGTTATTAATGTATTAAACAACCTTGCTCAACGGGGTGAGAAAATGTGCTGATCTGAGTAACTTTGGAAATGAGTGGATTCATAGGCCTAAATGCGAAAGAAATTGTATGTTTAAGTACTGTGCCCTAGTTGATAAAGTCGTTTCTCGTGGGATATGTGCCTACAATTTTGATACTACTATACTTGTATACTAGAATTTGACAATTAAGTCAATGGATGGCAGATGATGAGTCAGGTTTTTCACAGATGGAGTGGGAGTTTATGGAAAAGTAAGCCAAGAAAACTAGACTGATCCATGTGTTCGTGAATTAGAGCTGGAAATATCAGTATGAACTCATGTTTACTGAATATAGATACAGATGGTTACACATAGAAATATGTACAGATATGTCTGTATAATCCGGTTAGTATGTACATAGTATACATGTACTGGCTTTGTCAGCTGAAAGGGCCTACAAGCAACGGCACCTCAGCAGCAAAAAGCATGCCTCACTACCTAAAATTGGTTTTTAGTACCATTCTGCAAGCTCTTGGGAGAAATGGCAGATTTTAGTGCTGGGGCAGGAATTGTACAAAATTAGCTGCTCAAAAACAAAGCAACTAAAATGAAGACGGATCAGGTATGTCAAAGGGACACAGGAGCCAACTAAAAGAGCTCTCAATGGCCAAAGATGGAACAACGAGTAACAGAATAAATCAAGCAGTAGAGGATTGTAACCCAAGGTAGAAAATAAACATCCAAGAGTCCACACTGTAACAAATAAATGATTGCATAAATAAGCAAATGAGAGAAAAAAGTCAAATTTCCTTTGAAAGATTCCACATAATTTTTGCAGATACTTTGCTCTCAAGGAGATGGAGTATGACTTCCTACTCTTTAAATGTGAGCTGTTTATAGTGACTGTTTTCCAATGAATACAGCATGTAACGGACAAAAAAATAACACCTTTATAGCACTTACACCTGGTAACCGCTATCTCAGCCAAGTGATCACGGTAAACATCAGCAGTGATTGACAGCATGTTGACAGCCAGTACCATCGACAGATGATGAAAATTGCATTTTACCTCTATAGTCTACCTCCCCCAAACACATTACTCTAGTTTAACCCTGAGAAACATGATTAAAAATTTTAGACATATTCCAATTAAGGGTCTTTTTGCTAAATACTTGACCAGTGCTCCTCAAAACTGCTGATGTCGTCACAAGGAAAGTCTGAGAAACCGTCACAGCAGCCAAGAGGAGCTTAAGGAGACGTGATAAATAAACATAATGTGGTATTCTGAATGGGATGCTAGAACAGAAAAAAAGCCAGATAAAAATAAGGAAGTCTGGATTGTGTGGATTTTACTTAATAATAATGTGACGATATTTGTTCATTAATTGTAACAAATACATCATACTAATGTAAGATAGTAGTAATAGGGAGATGGGCAGTGGGGTACGTGGGAACTGTCTGCACTGCCTCTGCATCTTTTTATAAATATAAAACCGTTATACAGTATAAAGTTTACTTAAACACATGAGTTAGGGGTGTTGAAATGGGTAGAATTTGAATAGTCAAAAATAAAGGAGAAAGAAATTTCAGATGAGGATAAAAACAAGAAAAAGGAGCTTATGTGGTTAGACCAAAGGCTTATATAGCTGGGCTGTCTGAAAATGCATCTAACTTTTTAACAAAAACTTTTATACAATTCATTTTGCTTTTTTCCTTTTTTTTTTTTTAAGAATAGTGTTGTTGAATTAATGAAAGTAACAAAAAAATACACATTCACAGTATAAAAAGGTCCATCAGAATCTGACACCTGCCTAATTTTCATCTCCTTAAATGCATTCACCTCCTACACACTGGCAAAATAGTTTTCTGAGTTTTCAATGTAGTTTTACAAGTTCATGTCTTTTCAGATGTTGATTACTTTACCCTTCTGTTTTAAACTCAGGTCAGTTATCACCTCCTCCAGGAAGACCCCCATCTTACCATCTAAGATGAACTTTCTCTGTATTCTCATGTCATTCATTTATTTTCTATCACAAATCTTTCTATCACAAATACTCTATTGAAATTTTAATGCATCTCGTTCTCCCTTTTTTTGCCATTAGGCTGCACTTTCCTTGAGGGTAAAAGCACTGTTTTATTTTCTCATAAACTTCACCCAGTTGTTAGCCTGTATAAGTAATAGACAAATTTTTACAGAAGGAAGAAAGGGAATGAAAGGTGGTAGATAAGATGGAAAGAAAAAATGTAATCATATAAAAATTACATTTTTGTGACTTTGGGCAAAGCCTAATTCATTAAATAAAAATTCAGTCTGAAGAGTGAGATATTATTTAGAAATTTACTCTTTATTGCATGCCTATTTCATAAAGGCCGTAAATTTACCCTCATATAAAAAAGCATGTGAAAAAGATTCTATTGTTATATAATTTCATGTGGAAATGCAATGTAAGGAATGAACTAGATCAGATTCCTGATATTACCTTGACTCAGAATTCATCAAATATGGAGACACGTGAAACTCATTTTTCAAATAGGCTAAAACAAACCAAATTCCAAAGATGTATTTATAACATTTAGTGTACTGGATTGAATTGTATCCTTCCAAAAGATATGATCAAGTTCTAATCCTCAGTACCTGTGAAAGTGACCTTATTTGGAAATAGGGTCCTAATGTAAGTGTAATCTTGTTAACATGAGATCATACTGGATTAGCAGGAGCCCTAAATCCAGTGATCAATGTCTTTATAAGATGAGAAAAATTTGTACACGGATACACAGAGTGAAGACAGCCAGGTGAAGACAGAGGCAGAAACTGGAGTGATGCATCAACCAGCCAAGGAGTGCCAAGGTTAGTTAGCAAGGACCAGAAACTGGGAAGAGGCAAGGAAGGATTCTTTCCTAGAGCTGCAGAGAGAGCACTGCCCTGCTGACACCTTGGTTTCAGACACTTACCCTCCAGAATTGTGAGAGAATAAATTTCTGTTGTTTTAAGCCACCCATTTTGTGGTATAGTTTGTTATGGCAACTCTAAAAAACTGATTTATTTGGTTATATATTTTCTCTATATCATGAGCCATCCATATTCAATTCCTACTTTTCTTATATCATTAATTTCATACTCGCAAACCATGTATCTATAAAATCATGTTGCATAAAAGTGTGTGTGTGTGTTTCAAACATGTTTTCTCTTAGATGTAGGCATCAGGAACAAAGAGCACTGTGATTTGCTTCTCATTCTCTTGTTCATTCGCATTTAAGAACCACAAAAGTTTATAAATTGAATTATCACTGACTCTGTATTAACTGTTGAAATAAACAGATTTTGGACATTTGAACAGCAAAGCAATAAGGGATAGTATAGGTGAAAATGTTACATATTGTAAAGTATATAATACAGTTCTGATGTAACAATAAGCAAGAACTCTCTCAAAATTGCAATTACTTATAATTCTCCTACTTAGGCTCTGAAGATCTTTCCATCAAAGTTGAAATCAACTCAAATATAGTTTTAGCATCTATGTGACCTTTCTTTCTTTTGTTTTTTTAAGGGCTGCACATGAAACTTTTGGGCTTTTCCAACTTTTTTGTCTTTAGATGTTTCCCTTTAAGCTATATCTCTAACCCAAATAGCTTCTGTGCTTTCTCATAAGCCATTTCTTACTCTGTAGGGAACTTATATAGAAGGTCTGACCTTGGTTTCAAAGAAAATTGAAAGAAGAAAAAGGAGTGGAAGCTAAGGAAAGCAATAGGAAGACTTATACTATTCAAGGTCAGAGAAAACCAGAATGCAAGTGATTCTGGAGAAGAGTTAGGCTTAATGTGCTTTATGTCTGTTTTAAATGCCATCTGTTTTTATACACTCTATAGATGTCACACACGGCTACGTGGAGAGAAGTATTTTCACCCATACTCTTGAATAGTTATGCATGTATACACGTAAATATGTATGTATTTACTCTTTGGAAATTTTAAAATTTCCGTTTCTAATATTGAATATGTGACAAAATATACATAATATCACAGATAGTATTTAAAAAATGAAAGTTGAAAAATTAACAACTATTTGTTGATTATATACTAATATAAATGAAGTGAATGTATTTCTGCAGTAATGAAGACAATTCATATGTTTTTAAATAAAATTTTCTATGATACAATAAGAATGCATAATGTAATTAGTTATACTAAATACACTTTTAGATAGGCGTGCTTTTAGTTCCTATGAAATGAGGTGTTATATATGTAACACAGTTTTCTTAAAATTATCTGAGAAGCAATTTGTATCTTTTAACTTCCTGTATTGGAACATAATTATTGGTGTTTGTGTCTGGGATATTCAAATATGAATTTACAGTTATGAGTATCAAAATACCACAAGCAGTGTTATAACTAATTTTTCTCAGTTAATAAAATGGATCAAAGGTGATTTTACAAAACTTGATGCCTAAAACAAGGACAATATCATATGAACTTAGAGAGATGGTTATATTTTGGTGTCTTAATTCACACATACATACAACAAATTACGTATTTCCAAAAGCTATTATAATTCTGGTAAATTTAATATTTTAGGCATGGTTATTTCATGTGGAACTCTAATAAAACTCTCCACTATTATTATACTTGAATACAAATGCCAAAGGACATTGACAAAAACAAATGGTAACTCATCCTGTAATGATATTTCTTTCTAAAGCAAAAAGAAATTAAAAGATAAGAAAAAATTCACATTGTTAATGCAACATTATATTGTATAACTATATTAAGTTGCCAAAATTTCATCCCACTGTTCTATATATTATTTTGAAAGTAAAATCACTAAATTAATTTCTACATTGAGGAATATGGGCAATTAATCTCTAAAAATATGTATGTCAATATTAACTCCCCTTTTCAGGTAAAAGTACTCTAAGGACAGCCACAATGATAACTCTGACATAGATGACAGTCTGGAGTTGGTGACGCTTTCAAACACATTATCAGATTTCATCTTTGTATTCCAATCAGTTTGCTGCATTGCCTGTAATCACAGAGCATCACTTCTTAAGAATTATTATGTGCCATATAATGTTAATATTAATAGACACTACAGATCAAATATAAATAAGATTCAGTTCTTGCCTTCAGAAACATTCAAATTCTAGGAAAATCAGAGAAATCAATATTTTACACATGCAAAGAATACATAGTAAAATGTGAAATTAATGATGGAAGGTTATAGATGGTGCTGTGGGAAGATTACCATAGGCACTTATTCCCACCTGGGGACTGTCTACCTGAGAGAAATGTCCCTGATGTCTATTGAAGCGAGCCAAACGAAAAGGCAAAGAAGGCTATTCTGAAAGAGAGGACAGCAGGAATAAAAGCTCAAATGTGTAACACAGTAAAGTGTGTATAACAAACCACAACCAGACCAGGGACCTAAGCACAAAACCTGGGGTCATTTGAGATCATGTTGGTGCAACATGGTAGGACTTTTATGCTCTGGGAAAGAAATTGATCCTTATCCTGAAGAGAAGACAGCAAGCTACTGAAGAGATTTCAGAAGAGAAGAGACATGATCAAATTTGTCTCTTGAGGTAATTTAGCAGGTGGGTAATGTAGGAAATAGATTTGAGATATAAAAACTTGATGCAGAAAGGTGACATAGAATGTTATTTGAATAGTCTTAGTGAGAGAAAGTGAGTTACCTAGGCAGTGCTGTAAGATACCGTGTAAGAACATTGATAAAAGGCAGGTTTGAGAGATGAGATTATGAGTTATATGTGTACTTGTCGAGCTTGACATATATGAAGGTCAAATCAGGTATGTTCAAAAGTCAATGATACATGAGACAGTGTCATTCAGAATTTTGTCTTTTTACCATGTGGTCAGTCCTGGATCCTGCCCCAACCCTATTTTTTCTTT
The DNA here is from genome assembly GCF_020826845.1 of Diceros bicornis minor. NCBI lineage: Eukaryota > Metazoa > Chordata > Mammalia > Perissodactyla > Rhinocerotidae > Diceros > Diceros bicornis. The sequence continues at coordinate 57,880,815 of NC_080754.1, forward strand.
ATTTTTGTAGATATGTCAGAGTTCTTAGTTGTAAGTAATAATAGATTCACTAATATAATCAGAAAATGAAATTTTTCTGGATAGGTCACAGAATCACGGGAGGTGTTGAAGAATTAGCTTCAAGGCTAAGCATCCAGAACCATGCCATAGAATAGTTCTCACGCTGTCCTTGAGTGTGCTCTCTACAGTTTGCACGACACCAAATTCTTTGCCAACAATTTGATCTAACAGCAACTACTACTTAGCTTTCAAGTTTGTGCCCTGCATAATCCCTTTCATGCATCCTCTGTCTGCGTCTCCCCTGGATCATTTTAGTAAACATTTAACTAATTTCCTGACTTCCGATCTTTGACATCTACAAATTATCTTATACAATTCTGGTAGAAATATATTTGAAAATCCATTTCCCAAAATACAAAAGTTTTTAGAAATAAACAACTTTGTAAATAATACGGAAGTCTATTTATATGAAAGAAGCTTTATTACAGTCTCGAGGGATGTAAAAATGCTTCAATAATTAGAAAGGATTTAGGATGGCATGGATTTAAAGACTAAGCTTTATAAAATATATGTTCACCCTAACTTCATCTGTACATTTAACGAAACCTCAATACAAATATAAACCACACTTAAGCGAGAGTATTGACCAACTGAAGGAAAAACTTAAGTGGAAAATTTTTAAAAACAACAAGAAAAGATTGGAAAATTTTCCATGAATGGAAAATTTATGTAGTAATACTAATATAAACAAAGAGAAAATGAAATGTTGAGAAAATTCACAACTTTTAACTGAAAGAGAGATTTTCTCTAAAAAAGGAAGGGCTTTTGCAATGTCATTAGAAAGAGATGAACAACAGTAGAAAAACCTTCACAAAGGTTTTATAACAGACACTTTTGTATTTCTCCCCTAACAGTTTCCTCCACTGTGATTTTCTCAATTTGTCCGTATTTCTCACCTCAAAGTTACAATATTTTATTGCAATCATATAACTGCAACATACCAGGGGTCTTTTTTAGACTCAATGTTTACGTAATATCACATAGAAAGAAACACAAGTAAAAGTAAAATCATTTGGCTTTTGAATAGAGAAAGTGAGAGAGTAACTGCACAGAAAAATATCTTGAAATCTATTTACACAGTGTTACCGAACCAGGATCGTTTCTCCAGCTGCCCAGAAAGCCCATCACCGAGACGACGAGATTGCAGACAGAAGGGGTTTAACCACAAAGCAGCCAAGTGAAGAAACGGGAGAATGAGTCTCAAATCCGATTCCCAGGAACAGGGACTCAGGGATATTTATGGGGTAGGAGGCAAGATGGTCTGAAATGTGGAGACAGGTAATTGGAGGCGAGGAGAGGTGAGGTAATTGATGATCTGCGCAAGCGTAGTCAGACTTCATGCCTCTTCATAGGACACATGTTCACAAAATGGCGGCATTAGCATGACCCGAGGGTGGAGTTTTTAGCCTCTTGACGTCAAAAAGTCACTTATTGGACATCTGTACGGGCCTAGTGGATGGGTTGGTGGTCTCAACTGGCCTGAAGTGGACAAGGGGTTCAAATTCCTGAAAAACAGCTCAAACACTCATTACCATGGTGATAACCAGAGAGATGTTATCTATAGGAACCTAGTGGGAGTCAGATAGCATACTGCCTAAACAGCACATTAACAACGGGTGAGGGAACAACTAAAAGCTACAATCAGTAATTGCAAAAAAGGAAAACAAACTTTAGTTCCTAGCTACTTAATCATCAATGGCTAACTGCTTCCTGGTTTCAATAGCTCTCACACACACATATATATATACTCTAAATATCTTTCCTTCTAGTAGCTGCTCCTGAAAATCTTTCTGCAGTCTTCCTCCAAAATTTTAATTAAATTCAACCTCTATGGCACTTTTGTATATCTTGGCTCCATTCTTCATTCATTCCTCTAAGTAAATCTCTTTTCTCTACGTTTATCGCTCACACAACACACACACAAACACACACACTGTTGTATTTTTGCTATGTTGCTCCTTGGGAACTATAGACTGGTCTCCCAGTTACCCTTCTTTTCTCTCAATAATTAGCCAGTATCCTTATTTTTTGTTTCTGCAAAATAAAAGAGACAACTCAGCAAGTAAGAAATTATTTTTTAAGAAAGCATGCATTTGTGTGTGTGTATATGTGTGTGTATGTGTGTTTGGGCAGGAAAGTGATATTGAAGAGGAATATTCAGAATGATGAATATTCTGCATTAATTATTTTTATCTATGTACAAGTATTTATGTGTTTATGTCCTCCAATAGACTAAATTACTAGAGAACATGTATTAGAGTTCTCCAGGGAAACAGAACTAGCAGGGTGTACATAAAGAGATTTATTATAAGATGTTAGCGCACATGATTATGGAGTCTGAGAAGTCCCCTGACCTACTGTCTGCAAGCTGGAGATCCAAGAATGCTGGTGGTGTATTTCGAAAGCCTGAGAGCAGTCAGCCAATGTTGTAGATTCTAGTCAGAGTCTAAAGGCCTTGGAACCAGGAGCACCGATGGCAGGAAGAGATCAGTGTCCCAGCTCATGCAGTCAAGCAGACAAAAAGGATGAATTCAACCTACTTCCACCTTTTATTCTATTCATGCCCTATGTGGATTGGGTGAGGTCCACCTACATTGAGGAAAGCAGTCTGCTTTACTTAGTCTACAATTCAAATGCTAATCTCTTCCAGAAACACCCTTACTGACACACCCAGAAATAATGTTTAACAGCTACCCAGGCATCCCATGAACCAATGGAGTTGACACATAAAAAGAACCTAACCATCACAGGGCCGGCCCAGTGGTGCAAGCGGTTAAGCGTGTGCACTCTGCTTTGGTGGCCAGGGGTTCGCAGGTTCAGATCCCTGGTGTGCACTGAGGCACCGCTCGTCAAGCCATGCTGTGGCGGCGTCCCATGTAAACTAGAGGAAGATGGGCACGGATGGTAGCTCAGGGCCAATCTTTCCTGAGGATTGGCATCAGATGTTAGCTCAGGGCTGATCTTCCTCACAAAAAAAAGTAGCTGTCACAGAACAACTACAGGACTTATTTTTACTCTCTTTTCTTTCATTGCCTAGTATATTGCTGTTTAGGAAATTCTCCATATGTGGGTACTGAACAAACAACTGAGCAAATAAATGAATGACTAAATAAATAAAATTAGAGAAAGTGTACTGCTATGATTAAGAACACAAGTTTTTGAGTCAGAAAAATAAGATTAGAATCCTGTGTCTGCCACTTAAAACATTGTCTTACTTTGGTGTAACTCTTAAATCTTCCTCTGACTCTATTTATTATTAAGGATGATAATAACTTCTGACTTGCAGACTCTATATGAAAGTTACATTGAATGACACAATGTTGTAGGTCTATTTACATATCTCAGCAATCCGTGAGAACTTCGTAGATAATTTTTGCTTCTATTATTTTTGGTACTTTTATTCACAGATTTGTAAGTGAGCCTTACTTTGGACTAAAGGTAAAAGGACTATTCTAAAACCAAATTAATTATCTAGATATTATGTACATTTGTAAAACCCTATCCAAATTATTTTTCTTTTAAAAGCAGTTTTCTCTATCTCTCATATAAGAATGAGAAATTCTGACTATATATCTTTTTATGCAATTTTTATAACATATTTGTTACTGACATTTCTTCTATAAAATAAAGACAAACTTTATTCAAAAAGATGTTTGAAACGCTTAACTACTCATTTAATTTTAAGTTTACGAACATGATTTTAGCTTTTGTGTATAATAAAATTTGTATCATTTTTGCCAATAAAATTGCCATCTATTTCACAATAATAAAATTATTTTTACACACCACATTTTAACATCAAATTTTTTATTTATTTCTACTATAAATCATTCTTTATTTTATTTCACAGAGTCAATGTGATTTGAGTAAAATATACTTTTTTTGGCAAAAAGTCATGTTACAAAAAGAAGCACTGCTCAACTTTCCTGCATCTTTCCTTCTTCGGTGTAATGTTCCGTATTCTGTAATCCACTCCCTCCCTTGATAATATTGATATTATTTCTTGAAATCACCACTAATTGTTCTCTACTTTGTCTGTAAATTGGCTGTAATAATACAATAATTATGAAACATATAAATAAATTTTAAGCATTTTACTATATTAATATCATTAAATAAAAATGCAAATGCGAATGTAGTATTACATTTAATCTCAGTGGGTAGGAAACAAAAACTTTTGGTTTATTTAAAGAATGTATTAATATATATGCTTTACATATATATGTGTGGGTATAAAGTGTGTGTGTGTATATATATATATGTATATATATACATATACTAAACTAAAATGTATCTAAAAGAAAAATTGAACTGAGGCTTTTTTACCTAGGTTTTAAATTTTTTGGTTTTTCTGCCATTTTAATTCTTTAGTTTGTATTACTTTCTGTTATTATGTTTTCCATTGTCTGAAATCTCAAAAAAACGTTATGTGAACAAGTGCCCCTTTCTCTGAAGTCCTCCATTCTCCTGCTCCAGTCTGGATGGTCTGGTCTCTGTGTTCTACACAGGCAGTGTCTTGCATTCCGTTCACTTTTCTCCTGGATTGTATCTGCTGACACTAAACCTCATGATGTCGATCATTTTGATTCACAGTCATCTTTTGCTCTACCACTTTTTCAAGTAGAAAGAGTGCGCTATAGGTAACATTTTTACAGTAAATTATTTTGCCCATCTATTTTTTCTCTTTCACTAACAGGATAGGAAGATTCTACTTCCCCATGCCACTAATGTTGGGCTTGGCCGTGTGACTTGCTTTGTCCAACAGAATGTGTGTGGAAGTGAAAGCATGATACCGCGTGTGGTCCATAAGGGCCCTGATGTATCTTTGCTTGGCCCTGAGAGATCCCAATCTTCACCAGGAGAAGATGCCTAGGGCAGACACTGACTCTCCAGCATGGCCCCTGAGTTAGACCTGTGGAGACAATCTACCTCAAGCAATTCACCTTGGCTGGCCTGGAACCAAGCCCACCCAGCTAAGTTGAGGATCTAGGAGTTTAACACTTGCTTGTTGGACAGCTCATAGTTTAGGGGTAGTTTTAACATTGAGTTATGTTCCAAAAGCTGACTAATAAAACATTTTTGAATGTGTCAAAATATCTTAATTCTGAAGTCAAAACTGACAGTTTGTCTTGTTATAGAAATTTGAAGTGAAAATACTTTTACTTTAGAATTCTGAAAGTATTGCTCTACTGTTTTCCAGAATCCGGGGATGCTAATGTGTCTCTAATGGCAGATACCAGTCTGATATACATTCTTTAGATCTGACTTGTTTCTATTTCTCTACACATTAGGATTTTCTCTTTATCCTTGGCATAGTGTAATTTTAATATACAGTATTAGTGTTTTTTATTAGTTGTATTTAGCACTTAATGACCTTATCAACTTAAGCTTTTGAGGACACATGTACTTCTTCTTTTATAGTTTTATTTAATACAACTATATGCTTTTGTAATGAAGATTATTTATAATTTTAATATAATATTGTAAGGTTTGTACTAAAAATAACTAATTTCTACTCAAATAGTTGCTACTTTTTTTCGTATTTGGAAAAAATACAAAAACTGGATTTTTTAGTGAATGCAATAACAAAAAGATAATATAACTATGCCAAAAAAACATTTATATGATATCTAGAAGTTCCAAGAGAGACTATGTTAAATAAACTATTAGCCATAGCTTATAGAATTATATTAAAATATCAAGTAGAGAAAATAGAACTACTAAGATATCATTTTCCTTCATGTTTTTAATCAAAAGCAATCAACTAAAAGCAAAAAGGTTAAAAATGATGTAAACCAAGATATGTGGGAAGATAAGTAAAAAAAAGAGTTAAAATCTGGTCATGATGTCATGACCATATTAATTTCAATCTAATGTCCTCAAAGCCCTTGAAAATATGATTACAAAAAATAGTACCATGGTCTTAGTAATTGCAGTGGATCAAATTGTGGTGATACTTCTAGTAGTCTGAAAAAATGAAGATATTCAAGAGTTGGTTAGTATTGAGAAAAAATTAACAAGATAAACAAAAAATCCTTACCTAATGTTTAGAATAGAACTGGAACTTAGAAAAGCAAGGAATAATTCATGATGAACCTATTGACACAATTTTGTTTTATGGAAAAATACTAATTTGCAAATTATTGAGGTACAACACTGTACTCCATCCTTTTGTCCCATCTTATTCAGTATCTGAATAACTTGTAAGGTAAAAGTACAACAGTAATATTTAGTGTCATTGTCTTGAGTGAGAGCAGTATGTCAGAGGGTAAAATTGACATTTTATAATATCTTGATGTAGTAGACCAAAACAGCTAAATAAAACACAATTGAGGTAAAGATAAAACTCTGCAGTAATGATACTTGTAATCATTTAGGGATTTGGCTTGGCTGCAGATTGATTGAGCCAACAATGTAATGTGAACGCCAAAAAGATAATGCAAGTTTAGGACATGTTAATAATGATAGCACTTAAAGCGAACGATTGAAAAACTTCCGTAAGTAAGACTTGAGTCACCCACCTTAGGATTGGGAGTTAATTCTCAAGTCTCAGCAATTAAGGGTTCAAAAATATTAATTTTCATGATAATGTTTGCAGTGCATGTGATGTTTAAAAAGGCATTTCAAAAATCGTGTTACATTGAGACCCAGATGATTTTCTGAAGGAAGCATGGTAGATTTTTTCTTGTTTAACACTGTAGAGTGACGTTCTCAGATGTTAAATAACTTGGCTAAGATTACATGTTAAAAAATTAGAAGAGCTGGAATTCTAATTTATTAAAAACTGAAGTTCATCTTGAGGATAGCTAACTGGATGAAGAAGATCACATCTCTCTAAGATTGAGATTTCTGGGTCTAATTTCTTCTTCACCAACTTCTAAACCATGCATCTTTGAGCAAGTTAACCTCTCTGTGCCTAGTTTTCTCAGCTGTCATATTGGGATAAATGACTCCAAAGCCCTTGTATTGTGAGAGTTATAGCAGATGATGGATACTTTGTTTTTAGAATGTCGGTATAACAGCTTCCACTCACACTACCTCTTTTGTGGCAAATCCTAATTCAGGTATTCACTCTCTGGTCCTATGTGTTCAAGGAGCGTGCCATCTTCCAACATGATCATTTGAATTATATTGTGCTTGTTCTCCTTCCAATGATTAGATTTTATACCCAATCTTGATAAATGAAACCCAAACAGATGACTCTTGAGGGATAATTGTGAAGGTTTTTATTTCCTTAATAAAAAAAGTACTGCATGCAAAAGAAAAGGTAAAAGACTGAGGGAATAGTCATACTTTTACTGTCATTCACTAAAGGACCCACATTTATGTGGTAACCCGATTTATGACAAAAGGAACACTATAGTGCAGTGGATAAGAACATTCTTTTCAAAAAATTGTGCAGGGTCAATCCAATAATCATATAAAAATGTATTTTGACCCTTCCTTCATAGTATAAACAAAAATAAATTCCAGATAGATTGCAGAACTAGGTGTAAAAAGAAAATATTTTGGAAGAAACCATAGGATAATATCTTTATGACTTTGAATAGGTGAAGATTTCTTAAATGATGCAAATAGAGTATAGAAAATAGACAATGCCCTATAAGAAAGTGCTATATCCTGGAAATAAAAGCAACTTGAAGTAGATCTATCCCCAAAAGACTACAATCAAACCTCAAAAAGATCAAAGTAAATCTCCAGTACTCTATTTGTCTGCCACAAGAAAAACTTAAGTTTAGTAGAGGAAGAAATCTTATTAATATTCCCTATAATTTTTCATCCATATTCTTTGATATCCTAGAAAAAATTTAAGTGGTGTAAGAAGATATAAGATGCAATGACCAAAACCAAAAGAAAAACCAAGAAATAGAAATGGACCCACAGAAGATTTAGATAAAGTATTGGAATTTTTCACATAAAGACTTCTTTAAAACAATTATGATTGACGTTTTGTGCAAGTAGAGGAAAATGAACAAAAGAGACAAAAAGATGTAAAATTTCAGCAGAAAACCAGAATCTACATATAGAATCAAATATATGTTTTAGAATTAAAAATAAAAAAATACCTGAAATTAAACTGTCAGTCATTGAGTGTAACAGCAAAACACAGTTTAGAGCAGAACAGAGTGAGAGAACCTAAAAGAGAGACAGAAACAAGAAGAAAAAAAATCTCAGAGGATAAATATGTAAATCTATGGCAAAAGTTATAAAATATATTACTTGGATTTCCATTCCATCAGGAAACTAGAGAAATAGAAAGGGTCAGAAGCAACATTTGATGCTTCAAATTTTCAAATGTTTGATGCTTCAGCAATGGCTGAACATTTTCCAAATTTGTACGAGATATCAGTATTACAAAACCATTATTCTAAAACATAAGTGAAATTAAACATTTAGGGTCAAACCTGAGGTGGTTTACTGTCAGGACAGAGGCTCTCAAAAAACTCTTCTAAAGAAATTACTTCAAGAAAAACAAACATAATCTCAAAAAGGAATGATAAAAAAGAGTAGTGAATGTGTCGATACTAAGCAAAAATTGCCATTCATAATAGCATTAAGTTTTTAAGAAAAGCACTTAAATATTTGACAGCAAAACTTTATAAGTCAGTAGGGATATATTTGAGGTAAAATTTTCTTTATTTTTTGGTGGGGACAAATACTGTGCATTAAAGAATAGAAAGAATATATATATAATTCCAAACTAATGGCAAAAATAGTGGAATGGGTGGAGAGAAAGGAGAAAATAAATGAACAACAGCAACAAAAATCACACCATATTTCAATTGCAAAAAAACAGAAACAAGATAGAAACTATATAAATTAGCATGTAAAGTAGTAGACAGTGCATATAGATCAGCAACCACAATAAATACAAATGGAATAAAATCATTTTTTAAAAGTCACAGATTTTCACTTTTTATCTATATCTATATTCCTATCTACCTATACATATTTTTTAAAACTATATATAGTTTACAAGAGAAGAAGCTGAAGCATAAAAATACACAGATGTTGAAAGTAAAGAAATATTAAAAGTTGCATCAAGCAAATACTAACCGCAATATATATTTATCTGTATTCATCAAATAACTAATAAACTTTAAGAAAAATAGTATGGAGAAAGAGACACTATGTAATAATGAAAGGTTTAATACATCTAGATGTTGAAACATAAATTTAATTAGGAAAACAAACCTTTAAAGAAATACAGCAAAATTTAATTTAACTACAGGGAAGAATTGACAATTCCACCAACATAGTGGAAATTTCAACATACTCACCCAATTATTAATTGGCCAACACAGTTGATTATCTTGATCTATTTGGTGCCTATTCGTCAGTCATCAATTGGTTTAACAGTCCTTCCAATGACTCTTCTGGACATTCAGAAGCAGTAAACATGTATTCAGCAATAAAGTGAGCCTCAATAAATGCCAGACAGTTATCTTATTTTAGTACCTGCTTTAGCTACGACCTTCCCACACATTCAAAAATCTGCTTTTGAGCTCTATGTTGTGGTCCCGTCATCTATTTTCCCTCAGTTACACCAATATTACAGCATTTTAATTATTATTACTTTATAATAAGCCTGCAATTTTACTCTTTCTGTTCTTGAAAATTGCCTTAGTTATTTGGAGACCCCATAGGGTTTGAAATAAATACTAGGTACACTTTGACTACCACAACAAAAACTATATTGGAATTATATATGAATGGCATGGTATTTAGAAATTAATTAGAGGAATGCACATATTTTTATGAACATTGTACATTTTTATATTTATTCAGTCATTTTATCTTTCAGTAGTTTTTAAATATTTTTTTCCCTGAAAAAGTTTGCTAAGCTTTGTTGGACTTATTCCTAGGAACTTAACGTACTTTGTTGCCATTTCAAAAGGGATAATCTTTTTCATAATAACTATTTTTTCCTTGTGGTTGTTGCTGGTACCTAGCTCCAGAAAACTCTGACTTCATATGCTGATTTGATTTAAGCAAGCTTACTAAACTCTCTCATTGGTTCGAAGTTTGCCTGCAACTTCTCTTGGATATCATATGCAGAAAAATGTATGAGCTACAAAAAACAGCAACTTTTTTTTCTTCTTTTACAATCTTGTAGAAAGAGAAATGTTGATAGCAATCTATTTTGTTATTTCTGGCTTCAATAGAAATATTTTTAAATCACTACCATTAAAGATCTTGTTTGGTTTAGGTTTTGGGTTCTCTGTCAAATTAAGAATGTTTCTCCCTAGTTTTAGTCCTCTAAGAGAAACTTTGTAAATGAACATTAAATTTCAGTGAAATTTTATACAAGTATTAAGATGAAAGTTGTGGGTTGTTTTCTACTTTAAATAATATATTAAATATATAAATATTAAAATATATACATTTTAAAATGGTAGAACTTGTTACACTCAGGTAAGTCGTAATGGGTAATGATGTTTTTTAATACATTGATGAATTATGATTTCATAATGTTTTATTTATGATTTTTACATAAAAGTATTGCTTCTTAAAATTTTTTGGAGAAATGTCTATCTTTCTTTAATTTAATAGTTTATATAAATATTTGATTATATATGCCTTTTTTAACTTGCAAAAAATGTCTGTTCACATGAGAAGAGTCTCATCAAAGTTTACAATATTTTTAATGGTTACCCTTTGCTTTAGGTTTTCTACTTCTTATTGAGTGATTTTGGATATTTGTGTTTTTCCAAAAATTTACCATTTCATGTATATTTTCTAATATTCTGGTATAAGTTTTTTCATTTTCTATATTATCTGTATCTTTGTACCACTTTCCATTAATATTAATAATGTGCACTCAAATCTTTGCTCTTGATTTTTTTGAACAATTATTTTGAAAATTTGGTAAGGTTTGTTTTATTTTTTTCCCTCAGATCACTGCTCCTTTTTTATATTGATTTTCTCTGTGATTTTTTAAAAAATTTTATCTATATTAGGTATTTAATATTTCTTTTCCCTCCTATTTCCCTTGGGTATAGCCTATGATCTTTTCCTTCAGTTCTAAAGGAAGTTTAGGTAGTTTTTTAAAGTAAATACTTTTTGAAATCCATAAATTTAAGATTTTCATCTAAATTTATTAAATATTGCTCTGCATATTTTCCTTTATATTATTGTATTTTTATTTATTGTCAATACTTTATAATGTCCATTATCATTTCTCTTTGACTCACAGGTTATTTAGAAATGTGTGTGTGTTTTTGTTTGATTGATTTTTTTTGATTTCCAAATGTATTGGGTTTAAAAGTCTACATAAGAGAATTTGGTCTGGATAATAAAATTTGGTGATGTTATTATTACCTGCCTTAAGGCATAACATGAGGTTTTTGGTTTTTTTTTTAAATGTTCAACCTATGCGTTAACAACATATTTTTCTTTAAGTGTTGGTAATTGATTTATATATCTCTTAGCTCAAGAATCGCATATGCATCATTCAAATCATCTACATTTGTACAATTGTTTTGTCTGTTCTGTGTAGTAATTTCAGAAAGAGTTATTATTTATTTTTTTTTAAAGTCTCTTTAATCCTTTTCAATGACCTTGAACTTCATTTTTTTTTTTTTTTTGGTGAGGAGATCAGCCCTGTGCTAACATCTGCCAATCCTCTTCTTTTTTTGCTGAGGAAGACTCGCCCTGGGCTAACATTCGAGCCCATCTTCCTCCACTTTATATGGGACGCCACCACAGCATGGCTTGCCAAACAGTGTATCCGTGCGTGCCTGGGATCCGAAATGGCGAACCCCGGGCCGCTGTAGCAGAGCACGCGTACTTCACCGTTTGTGCCACCAGGCCAACCCCAGAAAGAGTTATTTTGAAATCTCTCACAATGATGTGTGTGTACTTGTTATATCTTGAGATTGCGCAGTAGGGTACGCTCAAGTTAAGAATTGTTTACCTATATGTTTTTCTTTCTCGATATTACATAACTACTGTCTTTATTTATATTTTATTTATTTTTTTGGGTGTGAGGAAAATCAGCCCTGAGCTAGCATCCAATGTCAATCCTCTTCTTTTTTGCTGGGGAAGATTGGTGCTGGGCTAACATCTGTGCCCATCTTCCTCCACTTTATAGGGAATGCCACCACAGCATGGCTTGACAAGTGGTGAGTAGGTGCATGCCTGGGATCCAAACCTGCGAACCCTCCCGCCACTGAAGTGGAGCGTGCACACTTAACCACTGTGCCACTGGGCTGGCCCCCATCTTTATTTTTTAATGTTTTTCTAAAAATATATTTTGTTTTATATTTATGCTGTTTTCTAGCTTTCTTTGCTTAATACTTGCTTAGGACTTATTTAATTCTTATTTTTGAGTAATTTTAGTCATTAAAGTTTTGGTGTGTCTACTGCTAACAACATAGAGGTGGATTTTGTTGATATTTTAGATCCAATCTAAGATCTAGCTCTTTTAACAAGAAGGTAGAATTATTTGCATTTATTATAATTAAGTTTTTATTTTTAACTCTTTATTATTATTTTATTTTGCCTCTTTTTGCCATTTTTTTCATTTTTTCACATTTCCTACATTTATTTGATCTATGTTCTATTTCTTATTTTTCTACTTCTTTTCAGTTCTAGTAGCTGCTAAGTTAGATATTCTTCTTTTATTCTTTTAGTTTTTGTCTTGAATATCTTTATATTACATATAAATCTTTATATTAAACATATCTTTAATATACATACCTTACATAACTGTGCAAAAGTTAATTTATATGTTTCTTTTGAAATATATTAAGCATTTTTCACATACTTATTTGAAATTTATACATTATTTTTTGAATTATCTAGCCAAACCTAATGCTTATGTTGTTTCCTTTTTTATTACTTTTATTAGTCTTGAGAGTTTTTTTAAAAATAAATTGTGGATACAAGGCCTTATACCAATATATGCTTTGCAAATAATTTCCCCTAGTACGTGGTTTGATTTTTCATTCTCTTAATTGTGACGTTTCAAGAGCAAAAGTTTTTAATTTGAAAAATTTCAAATTATATGATTTTTAAATTGACTATGCTTTTTAAAACCTGCTGCATTGAATTTATAATCACATGAAAATTGTGTATATTTAAGGTGTACGATTTAATGTTTTGATATACATTGTGAAATGATCACCACAAAATTTATTGTTTTTTAATATAATATTTAAAAATTATTTGCTTAGCCCAAGGTTACAAAGATTTTTTTTCCTATATTGTCTTCTAGATATTTTATGTTCTACAGCTATATCCTGTCAATACTTTGAAGAGTCAGAGATAATACACTACTTGCAAGCTAACAGGTTAGCATGCTGTGGATCCATTTTGATATCAAAAAAAGTTAGAGAAGAAAGAATACATCAGCTCTTATTTTGAACTTTCATTCTTTTTCTGACATCAGAAACATGGTTCACCATACACATCAAATGTCTAAGGTGATTCGATTTTTAATGATTATGAAATGGTAAAATATTTCTCATGGGAGAAAGACAAAGCCCTAATTTCCAGAACTGAAAGAAAGAGTAATTCTCAAATCTCACTGTTGGATTTCAAGTTCATTCATAAGAACAATTCATGATCCCCATCACTGAACTAAGGCACAAAACCAGAACAGAAGAAGCCACACACCACTTTAACCAAAGCCTGGGGAATACTGATCTGAGCTTCCAAAAACTTATACTGACTGGAAACAGGCTTAGAATAAGGCAAGTGTTAATTCTCATATATTAGTTATATGGGATATAGTGTGGGAATTGAAAATAATAAAAAAAGGTGAGAAATAGGAGCCATTATAGAAAGAGGAACGCCAAATATAGAGAAAACATACTTGTCTGGCAATGAAAACTGGATCTCTCTACTTTTAAAATTCTTAACAAATATTATTAATTCTGACTTGATACACTTACACACATAATTTAGTGAAAGATATAAATTATGAGAGAAATACTTTATCCTGATTTTAAAATACAGTAATTTAAGACTTTTGTTAATGATATGTACACATATTATTTTAAATAATATCTTCTTCTGGTGTGCTTAGAAGTCTGCTTCTTTTTCTTCTGAATGTAACAGTAGTAGGCACAGAAATTGGAAAATAACGTGAAATAACTAGTTTATTTTAATGACTGGGGCCTAATCATATATATATGTGTGTTGCATGATACATATTTCATGCTAAGCTGCAATGTAATGGGCCTAAATGGTCTTTGGTTCTATTTCCTTTGTTTCAAAAAAGATAAATTGTGCAATCTCTCTTTAACTCTTCCAGGGGAAATCACACCTACCTGAGTCTAAGCATGTTTCATAGTATGTATTTTGGCAGCTGCAACAATGAAGTTTGTAAGGAATCAGACTGTAACATCAAACCAAGAATACCCTGCTATTGTAGAAATATATGGGTTATTTTGTCATATATACCACGTTATGGAAAGTGGAAATATATATTAACACTTGAGAATGACAGACCCTTCAGACAAATTTGCCCTTATCTACTGTACCAAAATGAATTTATGTAATGAAGATATATTGCTTCCTATTTTAACCTGCAAATATTATTTTCTATTTTTAGTGATAATTTGCTGGATGTACTACTATTGAGGTTTGCATAACATAACCTTACAACAGAAAGCATCACAAAGGTTGTTCAAATAACATCAACCTTTTCACTTATCCCAAAGGAACTCCTGGCTTTTGCAAATATATCCATTTTTATAATTCGATTGTGTTATAATATGCTTAAGTTGCAGTTAACAGCACAACTCTCTTGACTTCTTCAATGAGATGATAAAAACACTGATTTGTATCTATTACTTTGCTTTATAAGTATTCTATTTCTTGCACAACAGGCCACAAACTACACTGTGCATAATTTAGCATTACAATCATATACAATTTCAGATAATGCCAGATCAATAAATCACATCACAGTAAACTTTCCTCTGTGAGTTCCCGTAGGTGAATCATAATGCAGTCCCTTCAGAATTCTGGAAGCATAGCTTTCTCTGTAGAGAAATATTCTCCTTTTGTGAAACAGCTTCTCGCTTGCCACTGAGCCCTAGTAAAGACTGAATTCTTGACCACGGACTGGCAACATATTGTGTATCCAGAACTACCGAAAATGTACTAGGTGTTGTCTGACCACCAGGCCATATAGATAGGTATGCACAGCAGTGCTCCATCATCAAAAGGAAGTGATATATGCTAAACTGGCCTCAAGCAGGACCTGAACACACGAGGAAGTTGCACAAGCAAGTGGTTCCCAATGCCATGACCCCTGCTCATGCTAGCTTGCCTCTTTTCTCTCAACCCTGACTTATGGCCTCTTATGGATTTCCCTATGACCAGTTGACTGAGAAAGAAAATCATGTGGGTCTTGTTCATGCATAGCTATATTACAGCCCTTCTCCTGGTGGCACTAGAGGACACTGGTGAAAGGAAATTCTCCCAATGGGAAGAACTTTAAATAGTTCACCTGGTTATTAACTTTTCCAGGAAAGAGAGATGGCAAAAGGTAGAGATCCACATTGTTTTATAGGCAGTGGATAGGATTTTGCTGGATGGTAAGACCTGAAAGGAAGATGATTAGAAAATTCATGACAAGGAGGTATTTTTGTATCTCAAGTAAATGTTCACTCAAGATAAAACTCAACCTCTCCTTCAGCTTCATTGTAAGATATTGTTTATTTTGTGACACACGATAACTGTTCAACATGGTTTTGTCTTCTTTTTGAAGGGTACTCCAGGGGAAAGATTTTAAATGTTTAAGGTTTTAATGAATGGTGTTGGGTATAAAAGAAAACATCAAAAATAAATTACAGTCTTGGCACTATTGTATCTCTTTATAAAGGTGAATATGTGCAGTTGTATACTTTATACTACAAAAAATTAATCATCTTGATCATTATAGAAATATGACTGATGCATGGGCCATTGGGAATAAAAAATTTCTAAAATGTACGGTGTTTGGAACTTCCTCTTCTAGGCGTGATGTATGACATATGCATATACAAATATATATACATATGACTTCAATATATAAAGATATACATATACCTACTGTGGCTTTTAATCCTTTAAGTACAGAAAACAAAGTGAACCCTGTCATTTCCCCAGCTTTTGTGCCTGTGAGCATTTTCAGGAATACGCTAACACACTATCAGGACAGAGGTCAGAGTTCAAGGAAGCTGAAGCACCAGAATTTGTGAGTAAGAGTACATGAGAGGAGGAAGCTCTGCATATAAAGAGCTCCAGAAATCTACACAAGGGTCACCTTGAACCTTTGGCAGAACTTTAAGCTGTGCATACATATTGTGAAACTCCACAGGGCCAGGCAAAGAGCAAGTTCAGATTTTACACAACATCCAAGACCTTTTAGTTTCAATCTTAATAATCAGATAGAAAAGATAGGAAAAGATATCCATTTTTTGGTTATCAGTCAGCTTCTTTCCCTAGCCACCCCATTTTTGTCTAGTGGGTTTTATAATGAAGTGTCTATAGTGTCTAGGGTGGAGGTTTTCCGTGGGCTAAACAAACCCATTCAAGAAAGTTCTCTTGCTACAACCCCTGCTGAGTCAGCAGAGATCAACACTGAGTCCTGGATATGGCACCATCCTGCGGAAAGAAGAGTCAGACACTGGGTGGCAGTTTGGATCACTGTATCAAGGAAGTGGCAGTACTTTGTGGAGTTCAAAGTACCTCTCACTGGAGTAGATACTTAGTCTGTATTTTAGTTTTCCTTTCGTGACTACAGTGCTTCTACAGAAATAACCATTGTAGTTGTACAGAGCGTCTTATTCACAATCATGCTTACTTCTGAAGAAAGAATTCATATTGGAGCAAATAAAGCATGGTATAGTGCTTATCCTTTGGAAATTCAAGGTGTTATAAGATCCAGTCTGAGTTTGCATCCTCATTCGTGTCTGAAGACAGAAGACTGATTTCCCAGCTCGAAAACAGTCAGGCAAGAGAGTGAATTCTCCCTTACTTAGCCTGTTTATTCTACTCAAGCATTCAGTGGGTTAGATGATGCCCAACCGCATTGGGGAGGGCAATCTGCTTTACTCATACTGATTCAAATCTTAATCTCTTAATCCAGAAACGCCCTCACAGGCACACCCAGAATAATATTTAACCAAATAACTGGGCACCCCATGGCCCAGTGAAGTTGACACATAAAATTAACCATCGTATCATCATTCTAAAGAAGATGGCCTAATATAACGGTGGAATGGCCTTTGGAAGATTGAATTTTGGCACCAGCAGGATGGCAATACCTTCCTGGACTACTGTAATATGTTCCAAGCTGTGGTTGCTAAACAAAAGACCAATAGAGCATGCTGGTTTTTGACAGCCAGAATTTGTGGATCTGGGAATCTAAGGGTAGAAATGGAAATGACTGCTCATTATTTCCTCTAGAGATCTAAGAGTGATATTTTGGCTTTCAACATCCACGATTTTAGACTTTCCAGGTCTAGAGGTCTTACTTCTCCAGAAAGGAGTGCTTCCAAAAGGGGGCATCAATACCTTTCCATCAAACTAGAAGTTGAGCCTATCACCTGTCTACTTTGTGCTCTTCAAGCCAGCAAATCATCGGGCAAATAAGAGAGTTTCCGTACTAGTTAGGCTGATTGATCCTGATTGCCGATATTTGATAGGACTAAGGAAAATTGTATAAAGGATGCAAGAAATCCTCTGAGGATACCTATACCATGTGGTAAAAATCAATACACAACTGGAACCCCTCATTACAAGAAGGACTGCAATAGACCAGACACTTTAGGAGAATACATTTGGGTCACCCCACCAAGCAAGCAAGGAACAAAGACCAGCCAAGATACTACCTAAAGACAAAGGGAATATGAAATGAGTAATGGAAGAAGAAAGTTATAAATACTAGCTACAACCACGTATATGTGTTTCCAATTACTTTCTCATTTTATGCTTTCTACCACACTCCTTCCAAATAATAGAGAATATGCTGAAAGATATTAGCTTTAAGCAGCTTCAAGCAATATCTTGAACCTACAGAAAGCCCAGCACTGTAGAACTATTCACTGCTAATCTGAGGCTTGTATTGTCCTCGTTTTTTGGTTCTATAAACCTGTTTCTAAAACAAATAGCTTAGAGTCGTCTTTATTGTATGTTCCCTGCAGTGGAGAAATAGGCATAATACTGTCGGCATTACAAGAAATACACTTTGAGGAATGATGTATTAATAACAATAGACTATTTTTAATGTATAAAAAGTTAGATAAAACTTTATTAAATTTGAAAATAGCTGATTTTGACATTAGGATCATCATTTCAATGATAACAAAGGGAGTTATTAGGATCTGGAAATAATAAACTCTGGATTCAAGCAAGTTTATGGTAGAGGGTCTGACATTGTGTGTTTAAAGGAAATCTGCAAAAGATATCTCAAGACTAAAATAAAATACAGATCAAGTGGTCCAAAAGAGTCCAGCCAATAGCAACCAACACAGCACACATTGCACTGCAGAGAGAGACTCTGAGACCACTCATTATTCTAAAACTGGGGAGGCAATTAGAATCAAAGGTGACTGGCACTGAATAGCAAAACCTTCCCCTCTTGGAATTCAGTGACATAATTTCCAACAAGAACAACTTCCTGCTGTTGCCATCTTGGAGTAATGGAACCACTACCTAGGCCTGGCCCATGATTCCAGTTATGAAACTGAGACTTAAAGTCAAATCAAAAAGTATCCCCATACTTCAAAACAGTTATAACTCTTGTTATTTACGATATTTAATAGAAACTTCACTGAGACGTGATTCTCCCAAATCAAAAAAATTTAAAAATGTTTAAAATTGAAAAATTAAAAACTAATTGACGCTTAGTATAAACACACTTTTGTATTCAGTGGTCTCAGACTCTGTGCTACATCTGACATTTCAATTACAAATTAAGTGAATTAGTCTGTGGCTATTGATAACTCAGGAGTCAGAAGTAGGGTACTTAAGGAAGTAGAATCTGGAAAACAGGAAACAATCTCCTTGAAAATAAAAACAATGAGTATTTTCTCCTGTTTTCTGAGTAAAATACATTCACCCTGATTGTCTTTGCTTTATAATGGTGGCATTGAGTCTTCAGAAAATAGTGCATTTTTTTTGGAAAAAAAATATTCTAACTCTATTAGAAACTGATAAATGTATTGCAAAGCACATTACAGTTTTCACATCATGAAATACCATACTTATAATAATTAATTTAAAGTTCTAATATATATTTATTTTTGATTTAAATGACTCTTTGATGCTATTATATAAATAACCTAGTTCAAAGATAAGTATTAAGAAAGAACACTTTAAACTCTCCACTTTCCCTCCCCTCAATACTTATCACTTCTTGCCATTAAGATGAGGGATTTTGTGCATCTTAGTAAAGTTATGAAACTCTTATTTTGATCTCTCAGGGATAATGCCTTATTAAATACAGCTTCCAAATATGAAATCTTTGGGTTGACATTTTCTTTGCAGAAAGATTTTGCCCAAGGTAGAATTTCTCAGGGTGTGTGAGTCACAGAAGTAATTTTTCAGTTAGATAAACCAGCAAAGATATGGTATAAAAGAAATTTACAATTATAATGTTCTATTTTCTGCTACGTTCTGTATTAGAACATTTTATACCATTAGACTATACATAATTATGTTAAATGTGAAAAATTAATTTAATTTTAGATTAATTTTAAAATTTAGATTATTTTTAAATAATTTTAAGATTTTAGGTTAATTAATTTTGGACTAAATTTAAAATTTAATTAAATCTTATTTTTAGAAAAGCAGTTGAATGTGAATGGTCTTTATTGCTAGACCCTGTTATTTTAGACTACAAACTATATTCATTATAGTTTAGTTGACAACAATTATTGAGGAAAATGAAAGTAGAAAAAAAGTCATATCTGTCAACAGATGACTTCTTATGCTATGGAGAATTTTATTTAATCTCAGTGACAATTTTCTTGAGAATGGAGGTCAAGTCATTTCTGCTACAAGGTAGGTGCTATAGAGTAACTGACAATTTGGCAGATAATCAGCAACAAGACACTTTCTCAGCTGCAGTGTTTCGAACACTGAGAAGCAAGACCTTTGGGGCCTCAGCTGTTAGAGATCACATGTGTTCATCCAAGAAGACTTCGAAAATTGCTGGCCCAAGAAATTTCTCTACACATATGTGAATCCTGATGTGTTCAGACCCATATGGCATTCTTTGCAAGGTACTAATCTCTTCATCTCTTCTAATATTAATGACCATGGATATTTCATGTCACTACTCTGTTTTCTTATTCTGTCAAACGACGATGTCTACAATTGTATATTAATGTTAGCACATATTTGTAAGAAGCATAGTTAACGTAAAATGATTATTAATGTCCTGTTTCAGTCAGGGTAGTTTTTCCTTCCTAAGCAACTAATCACTTGTGTAAGTCACATCATTGATATGTGTATATATACACATATATGTATGTGGATACAAGTGATTAGTTGCTTGAGAACTATATATATATATACACACACACATACATATATACTATTATATATATATATATATACTATAATATATATAACTATATATGCTAGGAAACTATAATTTCTAAATTACATACATAGTTACATATATATATATATATATATATATGGGAGGGTATATCTATAAATCCTGGAAAAATGACTGAGACAATTTATACTTTTTTTCTACTCATTGGATTCATTTATACTGGAGCCACTTCTCTATGTTTACCACTATAGTCTAATCTAAAGGCAATGAGAGAACCGTGGTAACTTAGAACTAATTTCATTAATTTTATCCTGGAAACATCTATTATGTTTCCTTTCAGACATAATACCTGGATAAGTTTCTATATCCTGGAAATAACTATTATGTTTCACCTACGTTGTTACACTATTTTTCAAACCCTTGTTAATTTTGAATACACAGACTTCATAAGACAGTTTAAGATCTGCAGTTTTTTAAGAAGTTATTAAAAAATTCAGGAATCAAGTGATTGACAGTAGGTACCAGATTTTTTAGAACAGTATTAAATTCATGTGTATGTTTTTCTCTTACGAAAGAAAATATGGAGAACAAGAAAATGTAATTTGTTTCTTTGAATATATTTTAATAAATCTCATTTTTGAACGAAAATTTTTGAAGTAAAAAATCCAAGCAATGGCTTTTTAGATATGACACCAAAGTCATAATCTGTGAAAGAAATTGATAATCTGGATTTCATTAAAATTAAAAACTTCTGTTCTGCAAAAGACAATGTCAAGAACATGAAAAGAGAAGCCACAGACTGAGAGAAAATATTTTCAAAAGATATATCTGATGAAGGACTGTTATCCAAAATATACAAAAACACTTAAAATTCAATAATAAGAAAAGAAATAACTCAATTAAAAAATGGGCCAAAAATCTGAACAGACACATCACCAAAGAAGATATACAGATGACAAGCAAGGATATAAAAACATGTTTCATATCATATGTCCTTAGGAAAGTGCAAATTAAGACAACAATGAGATTACACTACACACTTATTTGAACGGCCAAAATCCCAAACACTAACACCACCAAACGCTGGTGAGAATGTGGAGCAACAGGAACTCTCATGCATATATTGTGGGAATGCAAAATGGTGCAGCCACTTTGAAAGACAGTTTGGCAATTTCTTCTAAAACTAAACATACTCTTTTCATATGATCTAACTACTATATTCCTTGGTATTTTCCCAAAGGAGCTGAAAACTTATGTCCACACAAAAACATGCACATGATGTTTATGGCAGTTTTTTTCACAGTGGCCAAAACTTAGAAGCAACTAAGATGTCCTTCAGTGGATGAATGGATAAATAAACTGTGGTACATGTAGAAAATGGAATATCATTCAGTGCTAAAACAAAATGAGCTACCAAACCATGAAAAGACATGAAGGAAACATAAATACATATTACTAAGTGCAAGAAGCCAATCTGAAAAGGCTATATAGTATACGATTCTAATGATATGACGTTCTGGAAATTATATTCTAATAATATGACGTTCTGGAAATTTACGGAGACAGTAAAATGATACAAGGTTTTCAAAGTTTGGGGTCAGGGGAGACATGAGTAGGTAGAACACGGAGGATTTTTAGGGAGTGAACTCTGTATGATACCATAATAATGTATACATGTCATTATATGTTTGTCCAAAACTATAGAATGTACAACACCAAGAGTGAATCCTAATGTAAACTATGGACTTTAGGCTATAATGATGTGTCAATTTTGGTTCATCGTTTGTAACAAATGTATCACCCTGGTGTGGGATGTTGATAATGGGGGAGACTATGGATGTGTGTATGGAACATCTCTGCACGTTCTGCTCAATATTGCTATGAATCTAAAACAGCTCTAACAAATATAGTCTATAAAAAATATACATATGTCTCCAAGAATTCAAGTATTTCTAAAATATAAGGAATAAAACTTAAAAGTTCTGTCTATCTCCTCTTATCACCTAGTAAATGTAAATATTGTCAATATTTTAGAGTGGATTACATCACCATTCTTAGAAGCCATGTTATATTTTGTTATTTTGATGTAGCATAATTTATCTAAAATATATTTTGATACTATGGTTGCTTCTTTTCCTTTTTATTGTTAATAATGATTCTATAGCCATATCTATGTGATTATTTAGAAGGACATTTTAAAACATGAATTGTGGCTAAATGTTACATATATATTTTTGGATCTCAGATATACATTTCCTAATCTCCATATAGAAATGATATATCAATTAATGCTCAAGTAAACGCTGATATCCTGACTTTGACCAATGTCAGCAATATAAATTTTTAAAAAAAGAGCAACACCCCAAACTAATGATGATAAAACACAAGAGAAAAAAACCAAAAACATTTATTTAATTTCAATTTATCTCAGAGTGAATATATTATCTTGTATTCCCTGGTCATTTTTTACAAATACATGCATTTTTCTTTTATAGACCATGGTATCTCAAACTTGGTAGTTTGTTATGTGATGATAAATCCTGTTTCATAAAAAATGTTAGTAATAATAAGATCTGGAACACAATTAATTTTTAATAAAAATATCTTCATTTTCTCTTCTTATATTTAACTAGAGTAAAATAAACTTGAATGAACTCGAAGAAATTCAGATATGATGATATTCAGGTAAATTTTTCTTTGAAGAAGAGGTACTCATTTCCCAAACAACTCTCTAAAATATATTTTAAAAAATCTATGCATAGGCACACCTACACATGCATTCAGTCATTCATTCATTTAAAATTTTATAACACTGGATAGGATATCCAAGAAAACATTGCATAGGAGCAGTAATAGCACACTTGTTGCAGGTCACAAATTCTGTATTTAGTCATGTCTTATTTTATTTTTTGGACTCCTGTTCACTTATGAGTGGCGATTTTTGATTTTTATAAATTATTTCAGAAAGCAATTTTTATTTTCAATAAGCATTTCTTAAGTTGAACTTGCTACTTATCAAACAACTTGTTAGGCTTTTATGGATTTGATACACTTTCAATTTTATGTCACATAGTAAATAATTAGACATTTTTTGTTCTTCCCATTTTTCATTGCATTAGTGTTTTAACTTTTAGGATCAGTTCTTGAGACAGTTCATTCATGCTAATACTACTAATGTTACCGGTGATACTTCCCTCCATTCACATTTAATACTAAAGGAACTCCTTTAAATTTCCAATCTACTGATGACACCCGTATTTCTCCAATAATAATATGTATTTAATTTTGTTAAATATGTATATGCATATAGGTATACTTTTCAACGGAATTTCAAGGAGAAGATGAATTAAATATAACTGTGCAATTCCCTATATTTAAACATAAATCCTTATGTCTTATATTGTCATTATAACTAATACTCTTTGACCTTTGAGAATTTATAACTTCATTTTTCTCTTACTTCCTCTCTATTAAAATATTACAAAAAAATCTTATACTTTTGAAAAATAGCATTGATAATAACAGGGGTTAAAAGTAAATAGGTGGAAGGGCTGGCCCCGTGGCTTAGCGGTTAAGTGCACGCGCTCCACTACTGGCAGCCCAGGGTTGGGATCCCGGGTGCGCACCAACACACTGCTTCTCCGGCCATGCTGAGGCAGTGTCCCACATACAGCAGCTAGAAGGATGTTCAACTATGACATACAATTATCTACTGGGGCTTTGGGGCGAAAAAGGAGGAGGATTGGCAATAGATGTTAGCTCAGAGCCGGTCTTCCTTAGCAAAGAGAGGAGGATTAGTATGGATGTTAGCTCAGAGCTGATCTTCCTCACAAAAAAAAAAAAAAAGTAAATAGGTGGCATATTATGTTCCAGGCAGTCTTCAAAATATTACATACACATACACGTACATGAAATATTATATGTATATATGTGTGTATATATATATGGCACTATATATGTATATGTATACATATATATTTTTATATATATATATATATTTTTATTGCTTCTCAATCTTTACAACTTCTGTATGAGGTAGATGTTACCAAAACCATTTTACATATGGAGAAATTGAGGCACAGAGATTAGTCATAATTTGCCCAAGCTCACACAGTCTGCACATGGAAAAATACACCATTCAAAATCAGACAATCTGGTCCCATATTCTGACCTCTTAACTATTACGACATAGTGTCTTAAATAGAAAGCCGTTTCTTGCAAGCACACACTTTAACCATATCCAGAATACTCTAAAGATATTTTCATTTAATATGTTGCAATCTGACAGCTCCATGTATATTTTGTGAATGCTTTAAATGTAATGAAACAAAAATTACATCATTGTTTCTCTGACAATGTTTTGTGACTGCCTTATAGATAAAGAATAAGACACAAATAGCCTATGTTCACTTGAAGATTAAAATCAAAAAGATAAAAATCAATATGCATAAGGACAAATAAAGTCAATACATATAGGTTATGAGTTTAATAAAATGAATAATCAGGAAAAAAGACCAAGAAGTATCAACCACTTGTCCCATTATTAGCCAGTCGTGATCCCAAAACACCACATCATATTTTCCTTATTCTATATATTTTATTGTTTGATTCTTCTGTAGCTTTTAAAGTATTTAACCTAATTTTATGTGTGTGTGCATATGTGCATATATGTCTATGTGTGTGTGTGCATATGTATATATATAAAATTTTGTGTGTGTATACATATTTTATATTTTTTATATATTTATATTATATTTTATATACATATAAATTTCCTTCATTTTGCTTACATCTCCACTCTGTCCATCTATACTATACTTATCTTCCTAACACTCTGGCTATTCATTTTATCGTCCTTCACAATCTCCTGTACCTCCTTCCTTATGTTGATAATTCCCAAGAATTCTTAATTTTATTGAAAAGTCATTTTTAAGAAATAATTTACATGCAGTAAATGTAGAATTTAATGAATTTCAAAAAGTGTATATAATTGAGTAGCCATTATCACAATTGATATATAGAAATTTCCAGTACTCCCAAAAAATTCCTTCATGCCTCTTTTGTCACCTCCAGGTCCTGGCAAACACTGACTGATTTCTGTAGCTACAATTTTACCTTTTTCAGAATTTAATGTAAATGGAACCAAATAGCACATAGCCATTACTGAGTTCTTTCACTCAACATACAGACTCTTCAATAAATGGTGTTGGGAAAACTGGACAGCCTCATGCAAAAGAATAAAACTGGACCACAGTCTTATATCCTCCACGAAATGGATCAAAGACTTTAATACAAGGCCAGAAACCATAAAACTCCTAGAAGAGAATATAGGTGGTGAGCTTCTTGACATTGGTCTTAACAATATCTTTTGGGATCTGACTCCAGAAGAAATGGCAACAAAAGCAAAAATAAATAAATGGGACTACATCGAACTAAAAAGCTTTGGCATAGCAAAGGAAACCATCAACAACAAAAAAGGTAACCTACTGAATGAGAGAAGAAATTTGCAAGGCCTATATCTGATAAGGGGTTGATATTCAAAATGTATAAAGAATAACTCAAGAACAAAATAACAAACAATTCGGGGGTGGCCCAGTAGTGTGGTGCTTGGGTTCGCATGCTCCACTTCGGTGGCCCTGGATTCAAGGGTTCAGATCCTGGATGCGGACCTACACACAGTTCAACAAGCCATGCTGTGGCGGCTCCCACATACAAGATAGAGGAAGATCAGCAACAGATGTTAGCTCAGGACCAGTCTTCCTCAGCAAAAGAACACACAAAAAATCTTCCTCACACAAAAAAACCCCCCATCCAATTAAAAAATAGGCAGAAGATCTTAGACGTTTTTCCAAAGAAGACACACAGATGGCCAACAGGAACATGAAATATGCTCAATATCACTAATGATCAGGGAAATGCAAATCAAAACTACAATGAGCTATCACCTCACACCTGTCATAATGGCTATTATCAAAAAGATAAGAAATAACAAGTGTTGGCAAAGATGTTGAGAAAAGGGAACCCTTGTGCATTGGGTTGGTGGGAATGTAAATTGGTACAGCCCTATGGAAAAGAGTATGGAGGTTCCTCAAACAAATTAAAAATAGAACTATCAAATGCTCCAGCTATTCCACTCCTGGGTATTTATCCAAAGAACCCAAAAACACTAATTAGAAAAGATATATGCACCCCCACATGCATTGCTAGTTATTCATTTTACTGATGAGTAATATTCCATTGGCTGCTTTACCATATTTTGTTTATCCGTTTATTTGTTATGGAAATTTAGTTTACAATTTTAAGTTATTATAAATAAAGTTATTCTGAACTTTTTTATTGAAGTCTTTTTGAAATATGCTTTCAGATATTCTATTATTAGTTTTGGTAGTTTTTAGTAGTTTGGCAGTTATTCGGGAGAATTTTCTGTAAATAATCATGTGACCTGTATATGGGGACAGTTTATTTCATGCTTTCCATTCTTCACACATTTTCTTCTTTTTATGTCCTTATTGAAACAGTGAGGGCCTTCAGGACAATAATGAATAGAAATAATGAAGACGGGCCTCTTGGTATGTCCAAGATTTTAGGGAGAAAGCATCAAGCCTTTCACCATTAATATGTGCTTTGTTTATTCGGGCTGTTATAATGAAATACCAGAGACTGGATGGCTTATAAACAACAGAAATTTATTTCTCACATGTCTGGAGTCTGGGAAGTCCGAGAAAGAGGCACCAGCAGATTCGTGTCTGGGGAAGACCGGCTTTCTGCTTCATAGATAGAACTTTTTAGCCCTAACTGCACATGGCAGAAGGGAGGGACTAGAAGCTAGGGAGCTTTGTGGGGTCTCTTTTATAAGAACGCTAATCCAATTCATAAGGGCTCCACCCTCACGACCTAATCACCTACAAAATGCTCCACATCCTGATACATCACATTGGGCATTAGATTTCAACATATGAATTTTGAGGAACACAAACATTCTGACCATAGCAATATATATCTTAGCGTTATTAATTTTTTTTTTGTAGAACACTGTTTATCAGACTGAAGTTTCCTCCAAGTACTAGTTTAATGAGAATTTTTATCATGAATGGGAGTTGTTTTCTGTCATATGCTTTTTTCCTCAAGTTGAGTTGATCGTGTTTTATCCTTTATTGTGTTAATAAGATGAATTCCACTGATTATAATGGTAAACTCATCTCACATTCCTTCTTCTTCATGATGTATTTTCCTTCTCATATATACTTATGTTCAATCTGCTTAAATTTTATTAAATATTTTTATCTATGTTTAAGATGGATGTTTTCCTGTATTTTTTCTAATTTCTTTGTAAAATTTAAATATCAGAATTTTGCTGGTTCCATAGAATGAGTTGTGCAGTGTTCTCTTCTCCTCTATTTTCTGAAAAGTTGCGTGTAAAATTGTTAATTTTTCTTTCTTGGATATTTCATAAAATTCACCAGTAAAACTATCCAGGCCTGGAGTTTTCTTTATGTGAATTTTTTTTTCTTTGCTATGAATTCCATTTCCTTGGTATAGCTGTTAAGATATTCCGTTTATTTTTAATTTGTTGATTTTGGTCAATTGTATTTTTAAAAGAATTTGTAATATCATCTAAGTTGCCATTTACTTTCTAAAATAACTTATTCATAATATTCCACAGGTACCATTTTAAATTTTGTAGAATCTATAATAAGAAATTTTCTTTTGTTCCTGATGTTAATAATTTGTGCTCTCATTTTTCTTGATCATCTTAACTAGAGGATGATTAACTTTACTAACATTTTCAAAAACCACAATTCCTGTTTCTGTTAATTTTGACAGTGTGTATAAAAAGTTGTAGAGGTATTACTTCCCTCTAAAGATATTCATCTTTCCTCTATAAGCAGATAGAGTGATGGCTAATCAGCTGAATTCAATCGGGGGCTGTGCTGAACAGGGGCTATGTTGCGTCCTAGCAAAAATCAGTGTACTTTTGCTCCCTTAAGGATTTTCACCCGAGAATCTGGTATCATCTTTGAGGTTCTTCCCTTCAGTATGACTCAAATTCTAATCTTTGTTCATCCAAAGCAAAGATAGATCTGCTCTCCTTCTCTGACGTTTCTGATGAGGCTTGTTGCTTCCTGACCGGGTCAATCCTAGAATTCAACTAAAGTTCTCACGTAAAGACTCTGCTAAAAACGGCCTGAGGTCTGCCAAATGCTTTTTTAATTTCTCTCTTCACCAATGCTGGTCTTACAGGGGTCAATGCACATAAATTCTGCCCCCTGCCTAGAGTCAGTTTTTTTTAATTGACATCACAGAAAAAACAGCTACAGAGAAACTGTTCCTCTCTCAAGTCCTACTTTCTCCTTTGCTTTTGCTCCTTTAGTTGTCATTGCCTCACTCTTATTCTCCATTTTAAAGCAGATAACGTCTATATTTTTCTATTTTCTCCCTGTTAATCTATGTGTTGTACCAGTTGGTATCCAGTTACTGCAACAAACCCAGAGCTGAGGGGTTAAAAATATCTACATTTTTAACAAATTGAATTTTTTTTTCAATTTTACTTTCGACAAAAGAAGAGAATAAATGTAAACATTTACTCTAATTTGTATTTATATATATTTATATATTTTTTAATCAATTTGATCTGTAAGTTTTCCAGAGTTTGAAATCCTTATCTTAAGGCATAAAATCATTAGTTGTTTGGGGATTTTTTTGCTGAGGAAGATTCACCTTGAGCTAACATCTGTTGCCAATCTTCCTCTTTTTTTGCTTGAGGAAGATGAGCCCTGGGCTAACATCTGGCCCAAAATTCCTCTATTTTGTATGTGGGTCACTGCCATAGCATGGCTGACAAGTGGTCGGTCTGTGTCTGGGATCAGAACCTGCAAACCTGGGCCACTGAAGCAGAGCACGCTGAACTTAACCACTAAGCCATGAGGTCGGCCCTCAAAATCATCAGTTTTAAAATTTATTCTGCTGTGTTTATTTGAATTGTTTTCCCCTTTAATAAGTAGATGAGATAGTCAGTCAATTTAATTTTGTCCTAAACCTTCACTATTTTCTAAATATGTTATTTATAAGTCTGTTCTCATAGTTGTCTGATGACTATGTGTCTGCATTTTCCTTACACATTTCTTTTTCTTTTAGACAAGAAGAGTAATTAGTTAATTTTTGTCTTGTCCTTTTCACAGAGTGTGTCTTTCATTAACGATATTCTGTTTTCTCCTTGTTATTCAGTTTTCAACTTTGGAAGTCCAATATTTAAAAAAAAAAGAATAGTAATTTAGTTTGTTGCCTGGCTCAGGCTCAACTTTAAGTTCCACCAGAGTGGCTCTGATTAACAAGTCTCGTAGAGTTCTGGTCTTAACTGATGGGACATTTAAATTAGAGAGCACAGCCACAATTGAACATGTGCTGTCATGGGTCAATAGACACTTTCTTGTTATTCTATGCACAAAGTATATTTTTTTCAAAATACTGAAACAATTTTTAAGTTAATTTTGAGAACATATTTGGCCAAATAAAAAAAGAAAATTGGTAATTTTATTGTCAGTTATTATTAATTATTTTAAAAATATTTTTGCATATGAAGCAAATCTGAGTCTAAATATCATTTAGTATTTAAAGAGTCTATACGTTTAAATGCATGTTGTTTGAACTGCTTATACTAAATCACAATTAGGTACTTGGAAAACATTCCTAATTTAAAAAGTTGTCTCAGGAAAAATAAAAGTGGTAAACAGCTTAAATGTATTCTGAACATCCTACTGCCATTACATATTTGAAGATTTAGGAAAATAAAACAGTAGAGAAATATATTAGCAAATTGAACATTTTGGTTTCTTCCTCTTAAAGTGATTGCATTCTATTATCGGCCACTTGAACTGGGATTTTCTCACACTCAAAGGTATAATAAAAGACAGAATAATACAAACGACTGTACAATTGTGCTGGGTGAAGATTTCATAACATTTATTTTCAGGTTGCAAATCTGCTACTAAACTGATTTGCAATCACTTCTTTCTTATAATGCAGATTTTATAGCCAATTAGCACTGAGTACATAATAAAACACAGTATTTTATTTCAACTTGTGAATGATTTCTCTGATACCCTAATATATCAAAACTCAAAATTGTACCAGGAAGCCCATAAGAGTAACTAAAAGAAAATATTATTGAATAACATATATAAGACATTGTAAAAATTTCAAATATTTATGAAATTCTGAAATTGTTTTGAATGTATACTTTGCATAAAATATTTTAATTATCTTATTTTTACACTTATTTTTTTAATGCATATTAATTTTCTACTGTGTAGTACACAATAGGAAGCATTATGCAAAGAAATAAAAATGATATATAAACATTTAGGTGTTTGTGAAATTTTAATACCTTTGAAAACACTTAAATATTCAATATTTAGATTAATTACTCCAGTGCCTCCATACAAAAAAAAAACCTTGAACAACTGCACTAAAAATAGGAAATGACTATGTATTATATATAGAAAATCAATCTCAGTAAAGTGGGCAGAAATATTTAACACATTCGACGGGGTTCAGGAAACACTACCTCAAAATATGACACCTTCGCGTATTGAACATTTCAGGCCGAAGGAATTCGTGAAACAGTAGGAGTGGGAAGGATCTTCTGACCTTCCCCTGAAGCGGGTGGTAAGACCCTCAGGTGGGAGTCGCCCTCCGTATCCTTGGAGGAAAGCAGGGAGCAGCCTTACCTCCGAAGACAGACCCGAAAGGACTGAACAAACAGGCTGTGCTGTCCCCCCAGACTGCTACACTTGTTCACAACCCTCTTTTCTTGTACATTTTTCTTTTCCATGACCTTTCACTTTTCATCAAACCTAGCATAAAATCCCCGGTTCAACTGCATCTTCAGGTCACTTCCTTATGAAGGCTCCCGTGTCACATAAAACTCAATATAAAACAAATATTTATGCCTTCCTCCTGTTCATCTGTCCTTTTTTCACAAGGGCCCCAACCAAGAACTACCCAGAACAGTTAAGGGATATTTTTTCTGTTATAGTTGGGATAATAAAATGATTCTGAAAACCAAGTACAATTACAAATACTTTGAGTTATTTTTAATAGTGCTCCTGCAATTTTTCTCGTAGGTTAGCAGAGGGCATATTCATAATTCCGGCCTCTGTAATTCCACGTTGTACCCGAGGCACAGATGGCATTTATTTAATCATGGTTTTTCTGACATTCAACACCGCTGTAATCGGAGGAGCAAATTTAGAACTCAATTAAGAAAAAAAAGTATAGAAGGTTATTTTCTGTATTGCTTTAATCTCCCTAAGAATCACTTTTCCTGAATTTCTTTGGCTTGATGCCATTAGTCTACTTTACCAGAAAGAGACCTATGAACTTTGTTGAACTTACTCTAAGATTTCAGTTCAAATTGTTTACTGTGTTACTGTGTTCTTTACAAGAGTTCTCAGGAGAAATTTCTCTCTCATCTTAGGACCAAGCATATTATTTTTCTGTGGAACATCTGGTTTGCTTTTATCTTAAGTGCACTATGAATAAACAAAGTGATGATGTTCTCCTATTTGCATTGGCTGCTGAAAAGCTTAGCACTAAATTTGTTCCTCTTTGAGTAAGTGTATTGGAATTAATAGCACATATTTAATGTTCCAGTCTCCCTCCTAGTTTCACCTTGCTTCCTTTTTTGCCCTGACTTTGCTTAAAAATATTTATTTATTGTAAAAATATTGTTTTTGGAAATGGTCTTAAACATTGTATTGTGAATTCAGTGAGGAATTATGAGCAGCCTTATAGCTAAAGGTTTGAAAACCAGAGAAAAGAGAAATGGGGAGGATTTTAGTCTAATTTCAACAATCTTTTGTTCATAACCAGCTGAGTTTTAAAAGACAATGAATGTTAAATTTTCTCAAGGAAAGAAGTTTAATTGAATAGTTGGCTTCAAATGGCTGTTTTTATATTACAACTTGCACATTTGAAATAATCTGCCAGCAGCAGAGAAAGAGCAGCTTGGTAAAAATACAATGTCGTATTTTTTGTTTGTTTATTTTAATTTAGTATAATATTCCTCATAAAGCCTTCACCACATGTGATTCTGGCATATGGACTAGAGGATTTATCTGTGCTTCAGGCCAGAAGAAAAAGAGGAAGAAGACTGCTGTGAACTTTAGTACAAACAGAAACAATGAAAGTTAAGATGTGAACCAAGGTTAAAATGCAAGATAGGGATGATAACATCAGATATTTTTAAGTTTTACAGGCTTCAAAAGTGCTCAAATAGGTCTTGGGTTTTCTCATATGTAAAGTGAATATAAATATAGAAAACATCTAGCACAATGCGAGACAGAGCATTTCATATGTCTTTCTTATCTCTCCCCCTTTTTTTTGTTCTTACTCTTGATTCACAGCACTGACTCTCTAAATGTATTCTCTAGAGATTTTTAAAAATTACCAATGTCTGCCCCTATTTGCAGGTCAGTTGAAGAAAAATCTCTGTCTTGGTGGAGTCTAGGAATCTGCAGTTTTGAAGATTTTCACGTGATTCTGTTTCTCTTCTCTCCAGTCATTCTTTTCTCAAACAGCCTTATGAAGCATTTGGAAAAGGGTCTAGCATTTGATACAACTTTTGAGTCTGAATATCCATTGAACGAACCTGTGAATCTAAGCATACCAGAATATTTAGCTCAGGATAGAGTTTAGAAAGAGTGACTATCATCATTTGAGTAACAGAATACTTCAATGATTCAATGGCTATTTTGAATTGATATGAGGATGGTCCGTCTTAGGGAGAGTGTAGGCCCCTTCCCATCATCCATTTCTTCTCCTTCCAGGCTTTCATTACCTATAGCTTTCCTAAACCAATACATACGAATATCACGAATGATTTCTTTGTTATCAAATTAAATACTTTTCCTCATTTCTCAATCTCAGAATCACTTAGCACCATCAAGCACCCTTCCCTTTTGCAAGGATTTCTCCACTTTTGCTTCTGGCAAAAACCACACTCTCCTACTTTTCCTCCTACTTCACTGGCTATTTCTCCTGAGTCACCTTTGCTGGAATGTTATTTTCCTAGCCACTGAAACATTGGATGCTCTGGAGCTCAGTGCTTTCTGACCTCTTCTCTTCCTTATTTTAACTCACTCTGTAGGGGATCTCATCCAGCTGCGTAACCTTAAGTGCCATGTCTATTCTGATAACTCTCAAATTTATATCGTCAGCCATGACATTTCCCTTATATGCAAACTCACAATTCAAAGTCACTACTATCTCCTCTTGAATGTCTCATAGGCATCTCACATCTAATATCTCCAAAACCAAACTCCTGTTCTCCTTGTCCAAACATGCTTCTTCTAGTGTTTATTAAACTAGTAACTGTCATGACCAATTTCCTCAGGTCAAAAAACATGGAGCCATCCTGAATTCCTTTCCTTCTCCCATATTCCACATACAAAACATTATCAAATTCTGTCATAGCTGTTACCCAATTAATTCCAGAATTAGACCCCTTTATATTACCTCCATCTTAGACCAATCCACCATCATATCTCGCTGGAACTAATGCCATAGCCTCCTAATGAATCTTTTCTTGTCCATTATTAGGCTGTATCTATTGATCACCTTAAAATGTAAATTCATCCATGCCCTCCCCCTCACACACAGGCACTTAAGCCTCCAAAGGTTTCCCAAGCATTTAGAATAATATTCCTGATGCTTACCACAGAATAGAAGGTCCTATATTATCTGCTATGCATAGCTTTCTCTTCAATTTCATCTTCTAACGCATTCCCTATGGTCATGGAACTCTAGGTGCTCTGCCTCCTGCCCTCCAGCATGTTTCTAAAACATTTACTTGCACATCGGCATGTACCATTCTCATTGAGTGGAACACTCCTTCCATATGTATCTGCATGAGTGCTCATTCACTTCCTTTAGATCACTTCTCAGAAGTCACTTTCCCAGAGAGGTCTTCATTGATTCCCATATCACATTCAATCTCCTTGCCCTGCTTAAAGGATCTTACAGAACTTATATAGGTGGTATTTTGTTATATAAGTATGCTTACTATTTATTTATTTACTTACTTATTTTTCTTTTGCATTTGACCTTCCCACTGGCATGCAGGATCCACAAAATAAGAGAATTTTTTTGTTTGCTGCTTACTTTATGCCCAACATTCAGAATAGTTCTTGGCATATGGTAGGCATTTAATAACTATTTTATTTGTTGAAAGACTGTATGTAAGAATGACATCTATTTTCTGATTCTTCCATGGTTGAAATAATCCATTTATTAGGATTTCATGCTATCTACTCTGATCCTCTAGCTTGAGAGATATCACATTGCTACCTAATAGCACAAGTTCTCCAGTTCTGTTTTGAGCAGGCAGCTTCAACAGCAAATGTTGGCAGTTCTCAAGTTTATTAAGTTTTCAATTTAATTTTCGCCCATTGTTTGGCTTTTTTACATTTGCTTTCCTTTTTTATTTTTAAAATTATTAAATTTATGGTTTATTTTTATGGATTCTGGAAATGTCTTTTTATCTAGTGAGGAAATATTTTTTACATCTATATGTGTGTGTGTTTACCTGTGACGTGTGGCTGATGCCACTGACGGCCACGGCCCAGCGTTTGAAATGGCATGAGGAATGCAGCAGTTCATTTTTTAGGAAATTATTTACAGGGATACAGTATAGCTCAACTTATCTATTAGAGAGTTCACATCTTCATTGGCTTAAAAAATCTAATTTTCTTTCTCTAAAGCTCTTAAAATAAATTCAGGGTACATTTAACTTTGTAACAAAACCAAGACTTTATGAGACTTTTTTTTATTCTTTATCCTGTTGATGGGTATGGACTGTCAAACATTGTCGTAATTTAAAGTGATTTTTATTTTTGATAATATAAATATAAGCTCCTGCTGAGACTATTCCAGTGCTTTCCTCTGGACATAATTAACATGGAGAGTTAGATTTAAAATAATAATAATAAAATAGAAGTCATGAAACCAAGTAATCAGAAAACTCTCCAACACTGTCTGAATTAGCATTTTTCAATGGTCAAGTCTCTTGCAATACAAACAATTTTATTTGAGCTGTTAATATTTTAAGATAATTATACTAAAGAGGGTTAGTATAATCATGTTTTACTCTTCTGTCTAATGATGTAGAGACACTTCCTTGGCTGCAGTGAAAGCATTTTCCTGGTAGAACACTGCATTAGCAGAGCTATGACAAAAATCAAGCCAACAAATCAATTTCACCTCAATTTTGTTTTTCTTTTATGAGATTAGAGAAATAAAAGATGAGAGAGAAATTTTCTTTCCAACTCTTCATCAGAAATCCATTCTCTGGAATACCACATGTCACGGTTCATATTCTGATGCCACCCATCTCAGCGGAAAGCAAGCTTAGCATTCTAAGTTTATGGTTCTCATCCCACTTCATCTGTAGCCGTGTCCTAACGCCATCCTGCATGCTACTGTCAGACATAGTTTAGTTCAAAGTATAATAAATAACAGAGAGCTGTTGGGATTAATAATTATTTTACGTATTTTAAAAGATTGAGACAGGTTTAATAAACATAAAAAAATAGAGAAAGATAGAAGATAACATCTTTCTGACACCGTTCCTATTTTTGAAATATAAGTCTGGTGCCTAAATTCTAGTTTGACTGACTCAGCAAATTGACATCTCAAGTCTATCCTTGATTATTACCTTTGTTTCTTTATGTCTCTGGAAATCCATAAAATGATTTAGAGATGCAAGTGACTCAGAGATCACTTTCTTAAACTTATTTGTTTTACAAATGCAGAAATGGTGATATTGTATTTAACCATTCATGCATGAGCACAGTATCAGAGTTCAAGTTAGAATTCAGGCTGATAAATGGCTATTCTTCTAGAAAAGGGAACTTATTATATTCCAGAACAACTTATTCCACCAATGAGCAGCTCTATTCATCAAAAGGTCTAGGGTAAATTCACGTATGTCTTTAGTCTTAGTCTCATGTGTCCCAGTCTTATCCAGAGGGAACAGAATATTTTCTTTTACCACATTTGCATGATGTTTCAAATAGTTATAGACTTTTCTTATGTCTCTTCTCATTCTTCTCTTCTTCAAAGTACACACATCCAGGCTTTTAACTGCTTTTCACAAAATAATCTTATCATCATTGAGGTCCCACAATTTTTTCGTAACTTCCCTAAATCAAAGCACCCAAAACTGAGCACAGTACTCTAACTTGCAATTAATAAACAGTCTTAATCTGAGTTGAGGTATTTTGTATCTAGCCAGTGCTTCTTGGGTATGCAACGTTCATGCTTTCCTGGCTTCAGCAATAATGTAATCTGTTGTAATTTTTCATCCTCTTTTCTTTTCTGGTCTTTCCTCCCTCCTTCCTTCCCCCTTCTCTCTCTCTTTCTCTCTTTCTTTTTCTCTCTCCCTTGCTGATTACAGGTTCTGGAATTCTAACTATTGTAAAGAACTGTGAAGAATCTACGATTTTACCCTACTCACAGCTAACAAGTTAGCCTACCGAACAATCAGAAACAAAGGACTTGATGACTCAGAGCAAACAGAGTAGCCAGAGTATCAGCATTTGCTCCTGATTCCAGAGAACAAATTATCACAGGATGTTGCACAGACGAGGAGATGCCTGCACACACAGCGGGTTCCAGCGCAGAGGATAAACCCTGAGCTTAGGGAATCTGAATCTTCTATGATGGACAAAAACTTGCCTGTCCTTTGCATTGCAGGAGGACATTATCTTTATTATAGTACGCAATTAAAACAAACCTGCCATTTGCTCTGGAGAAAGGCGCTTCTGCCTATTTTCCAAGGCTGTTCAGTATACAAACATCTTTGAAAAAATAGTCTGGAACAAAGGCAGTCAACCCTTCTGTCATAATACACACAGAAATGCACAAGACCCGGCAACTACCTTAAAATATCTTGGTATTATTACATCTGTGGTTTGCTCTTTCTTGATTAAATTTGGAAATTTTTCACCCAATATTTCTTCAGATATATTCTTCTGTCTCATTTTTTCTCTCTTCTCTTTTTGAGACTGAAATTACCTGTGCATTAGGCTATCTCACTGATCATTAAAGCTTTTTTACTTTTTTTTTTCCCTCTCTGTGTGTCAGCTTCAGTGATTTCTATCACCCTGACTTCAAATTTACTAATCCTTTCTTGTGAGATGTCCAGTGTGCCCTTAATGCCATCTAGTATTTTTCTTTTTTTACTTCAGATATTTTGTTTTTTCCAGTTCTAAGATTGCCATTTGATTCCCTTTTACTCTTTCCTAATTTTACAAGAAATTCCCCATTTCTTCATCCATTGTTTCCTGCTTTTCCTATAGACTTGTGAACTTATTTTATAGTTATTTCAATATCTGTTCAATTTGTGGGTCTGTTTTCACATACTGATCTTTTCTTTTGATTCCAGGTTACATTTTCTCTTTATTTTCATCGCTAGTAGTTTTCAATTGTATGCTGGATGATAGGTTATAATATGATTATCTGGGTTTGTACATTGTCGAGATTCAGCTTCAAACTGCATTGAGAAGCAGCTGAAATCTCAGCTCAGGTCTTTAAGCTCTCCAGCTATGATTGTCTCCCTCTGCTCCATGGAATCTTGTCTGCAGTTCTGGGGGCAATCAAAATCTAAGGAAATTTATATGTATATATTTTTTGACTTATCCATCTGCGGCTCTCTCATATCCAAATGTCGCTTTCATTTTCCAGTCTCTCTTAATGTCCCATATTTCGCAGGCTAATAACACTGTAACTTTCTGCTTGTGTTCTGCCGTTTAGAGACTGAGAAATAAGCTCAGAAGAAAATCTGTATAAATGAAGATCTCACCCAGTGTAAATATTTTCGTTCAAGAGTTAAATTCCCTCGAATATCCACCTGCCTTTGATCTCTCTTCAATACCTTTAAATAGAATTTTTTATATTTGCTCAAGAGTCAGTAGTATTTTCTGCAGGAGGGTTATTTTGATACAAGCTACTCTGCCATTACTGGAACTAGCTCTATAATTTCTAGCTGTGTGATTGTGGGTAAGTTTATTGAAAACAAAATTATGTTTTTTTTTCATCTTTAAATTAGGGATGTTAAAAGTATTTACTCCCTAAGGATGTTATGACAATCAATTGTGAACATTAATGTAAAGTAGTGAATAGCAAGATTGTGAGCATTTTACTATTGTATGTACTATGGGAACATCTTTCATAAAAATTCTCAGGACTAATATTCTTAGGTTAGCAATAAAAGAAAACAAACTTATTTTTATTGATTTGAGGAGTCACTATTTGATTGCAAACATTCTAAAATTCTGCTCTATTTTTATATGATAAAGAAAATTATTCAATTCCTGGCACGAAGATGTTATTTTAAAAGAGATGAATAAACGAATGAATACATAGTAGCTTTATTTTATATTACTTTTCCCCGAAGAATAGTCTAAGTTATGCACACTAAATTCACATCTATTTAAGCAGATATTCACAGGTCAATCTGCTATAATTTTTATTTATGCTCTGTTGAGATGAAAAATAAGAAGTACCCCCTGGAATATTCTATATACATCCTTTGGCTCTATTTCAGTGGAAACTTCATTAAAAACAATTAAGTAATAATAATCAAATAAAAATAATTTAGTTAGCACTTGATACTGATCTCACATATGTGCATATATACAGAAATGCATAGACACACAAACACACAATAGCCTTATAGTGGTGTTATTTGAAAGCCTCTAATATTGAAACGGTAGAAACACTAACTGATATGAATAAATTGTTGAGTCTTGTCTTATTATACAGAGTTTCTCCTCTTCTCTTTTAGCTCATTTTCCCATTGCCTTTCATCTCTTCTCAAGCCATGTTGAACTGGACTAAAATGATTCAGGGCCAAAATAGCAATAACAGAAATATTTATTTAACTGTGCAATTGTTCGCTATCAATTATTTTTAAATAAAGCACCTTCAAATTTTTCTTGTTGTTGTTGTTGAGGAAGATTCACCCTGAGCTAACATCTACACCAATCTTCCTCTATTTGTATGTGGGTTGCAGCCACAGCACGGCTGATGAGTGCTGTAGGTCACGGCCAGGGATCCGAAATTGTGAACTTGGGCTGCCGAAGTGGAGTGCACCAAACTTAACCACTACACGGTAGCGTCGGCCCACTCAACTTTTTTTTTAAACTTTAACTGTATTTATTTATTAGTCATTTGGAGAATGTTAGAAAAAATCAACAAATGTGGTTTGAAACCTCTAGAACTGATATATAATTGTTTTCTTTCTCATAGAAAAGATAGGATCAATAATTATCACTGTTGTTCTCCCTAAAGATAGGTCAATTTCACTGATCTCTTTTCTTAAAAAAAAAAAAGTCTTCATGTGTTCACTGAGGAAGAAAAAGACATAAGTAAATAATTTCTTGCTTAAAGTTTTTTGCTTACAATATTTTTTTACACTTTTTGATGTGTATAAATGGATTAGGAAGAACCTAATAACCTGCAGTATCCTGAGAGTTTCCTCAGTAAGACTAAATGAAAATAATAGTAATAATAATATTTAATAGATAGTGATATAAAGATACAAAGATCAAGGCTAGAGAGGGAATGATGTCTGCAGGGTTGACAGAACCTAAGACATGACCTGTTCTCTGATTTACATGCCAATCGTTTAGAAATTCATTGGGATAGCTGGATCTTGTTTGAATTTGATATAACCACATTCTAGTAGATACATAATTTCTTTTAGACTGAGCATCAGTTGAAAATATTTTAATTACATTAATGTATACAAAAATGTGTTGTTAATTCCTTTTACTTAGCTTTATCAAACATTATCTTCACGTCCAAAATCCAGGTTCTTTTGTTTGTTTACCTATTTCTAGTTTAACACTCTTGTTCTGTTTCATATGAGCAGAAGTAGCAGTTACATTCTAAGCTAAATGTAATGGTTTAAGAACGCATTTGTGAGCCAGCCCTGATAGTTAGTGGTTAAGTTTCGGTGCTCCCACTCCAGCTGCCGGGTTTCACTTCCCAGTCATGGAACCACATCGCCTGTCTGTCAGTTGCCATGCTGTGGCAGCAGCCCACATAGAAGAGCTAGAAGGACTTACAACTAAGATAAACAACCATGCACTGGGGCTTTGAGGAGGAAAAAAAAAAAAAGTGAAAGATTAGCAACAGATGTTAGCTCAGGGCGAATCTTTCCCTGAGAAACAAAACAACAAAAAAATAATGCATTTGTGAGATGCTTTTCTATTTTTTTAAGTAAATGTTTTGTTTTAACTTTTTATCTTTTCTATAGACTATAATCTATCTCCAAGAGTTATGGAGTTTTTGGGGCAAAAGTATTTAATTTTTTGTTGAATTTACACAGCAGTCTTGAATGCAATCTATACATTGTCTTTAATCTATTTACTGTTTTCCAAACACAGTAGGTACTCTGAATCTTTCTGTTCTTCAATCATTCAATTCCATCAACTCATAATGGCCTTTTAGCATTTGTATATACTTGAAAATTCTTACTTCCTGAAAGACCAAGTCAAATTTTATTTCCAAGAGGAAAATTTCTCTGGGATCTTTATTCTTTGTCCCATTGCAATAAATCACTCTATCTCTTATAGTATCTATTCTTTTTTCGAATATAGTTAGTTAATTGCCTGTTCCTCTGCAGTGAGACTGAGGTGGAGACCAAAATGATGTGACCTCAAGCCCACGAATGCCAGGGAGTGAGTGTGGCCCTGCCAACACCTTGATTTCAGACTTCTAGCCTCCAGAACTCCGGGAGAATACATTTCTGTTGTTTTAAAACACCAAGTTTGTGGTAATTTGTTAAGGCAGCCTCAGGAAACAGATCCACATGCCCCTTCACACATTGGTTTCTGAAATATAAGAGATATACTCTTTTTATCAGTTTCTTTTCTGCAACTCAATGCAGTGCTAGGTATATAATATAGTTTTATTAAAATGTATAATTTCCTTATTAAGACATTACTTTTCTATAATGATATAATGGTTATTTATAGCCCATCTTATTACATATTAGAACACTTAAAACAATTTCATTTCCAGAGATGCAAACATATACTGTACATCATGACTAAAAATGTGTTCCCTGGGCTGCTGCGATTTTTTTATTCATTTTGAAATTGTATAAATGGCAATATAGCATCATTTGTATCATTTACATTATGTCATAGTGAGAAAATTTCTCATTATTGGTTTTCCTTGAATTTATCATGATCCTTCCTGAGGCTCAAATCAGTTATTAATATACAATCTTTAATAGATGAGAAATGTTAATGCACTGGACTTTTCTTAAGGAGAATTTAAGTATTTTATGCAACTATTGTTAGGCTTGAGAATTCCCATTTCTGATTCCCATGCTTCAAAAATGGAAAGAAAAATTGAAATAACATGAATTTATTCATTATTATTGAAAGCAAATTCAAGTTGCTAAATAATTGCTGAATGTGAGTAGTTTTTTACCTGCCAGATTTTTTGTTTATTTTTTAACGACTTTATCTTTACAATCTTATACACAATGTGGCCACTCTTAACTTGCAAAACATTTTTCAAACATACATATTTTAACAACTCCTTGAATATCTCTTTATTTATAATCTCACTTGAGCCAAGCATAGAACTGTAATTGAAAGATGAAACTGACTATATAGGGAGTCAGACATTCTTGAAATTCAAATGCTGATATAATCATCATTCTTCCAAAGATTTCACAATTT
This sequence comes from Diceros bicornis minor, assembly GCF_020826845.1. NCBI lineage: Eukaryota > Metazoa > Chordata > Mammalia > Perissodactyla > Rhinocerotidae > Diceros > Diceros bicornis. The sequence continues at coordinate 57,923,139 of NC_080754.1, forward strand.
ATAACCTGCTCATATCATTTAAACTAGTATCACCTATAACACAAAGTATTTCTAAAAGTTTTAAGTCAGAGCTTTTTATATGAATTGCATTCTTTTCATGTTCAGAAAAATTTTTAAGAAAAAATATTTAAGAAATATTACTTATCAAGTTACTGATTAATATCTATTTTAAGAATGATCACTTGTAGTAATGAGCTTATGCATTTTAAAAACATGCGCTAGCCAATTAAATTTAAGGGCAGTGGCTGAAATTCAGCTAAGTCTCATGAGTTTGTTTCATAAACAATGTGCTAATTGTATCTTTATTGATTTGTTTCTTTTTGTTACCTTTCTAATTTTATATCAAATACTATTCAAAAATGCCAACAGAATATTATAAAGTAATTATGTTTTGTTGGAAAACTAAGATATTTAGAAATTATAATTTCTTATTAAAAAAATCAGAAAGTCTAAACTGTAAAACACTTTGCAAAACAAATTTTTGTAGGTTACGTAAATCATGTTTGTATTTGGAGATGTTCTTCCTGAAGTAGCTGCAAGGATGATTTTTTGACTCATTCATCTGCAGACCCTTAACTTCTTCCACTAGACAATTTATCAATTTAGTGCTGATACTTATGTATTAGCTGGCACTACACAATCTGACTAACTAAATGCTGATATTGATAACTAGAGTAAACACTTATATGATACTTACAAGTGCAAGGTTCTGTTCCAAGATCTTTTCATATATCAGTTTATTGAATCCCCCAAGCAATCCTATCTGGTGGACACTTTTTGTTATTCCCTATTTTATATGCAAGGCCCAGAGTTTAAGAATATAACCAGATGTGGAATTAAAAAGTCAGGAAATCTGGCTTAGGAAAATGTGTTAACTATTCCGCTATCCTACCTCTCTACGAAAATAAACCATCAATAAAAAACATCAAGGGCAAAGATAAGTTAATTTAAATTTAAAAACCAAAACAAAAATATGTTCCAGGTCTTATCATGAGAAGAACGTAAGGCAACTGTTCTTATTGACTTTCCTGATGTATAAAAACCCCTCCTTTTCTGAAAATGTCTTCTCCAGGGATGCTTTCCTGTTACTATGCTTCCTTTCAGACCATTCTTGTTGACATTTCCTCCACCACTAGTTTCTACAAGTCTAAATCGTATCTTATACCATGGCATTCTAATTTTGCTGGTGAGGAATCTATTTCTTTTCAGATTTTCAGGAGGAGGGATCCTGTAATTCTAAATTTATATCACTATCACTTATGATTGAGTTGTATACCATGAATAATTTCCTGATTTCTTCAGCAAAGTGATATATGTCTCTCTTAAGACAGTTATGTAAATTTTGTCTCTTCCTTTACCCCTGTCCTGCTTAGGTGCAGTTGTTAGTTTCTGTGGCTCAGGTTCTATCTATTCTCCCATATCTCCCATATCAACCCCAAAAACAATAGCTCCTTTAAATGAATATCTTTTATTCAAGGGCAAACTGCTTGAAATACAGTGTATCAAACTCTCACAGAGAGTATACTTATACTGCTGAATTGGTTGGGCAACATTTCAGTACGAACTTGGAGGAAGGCATTTTACAGAACTGGATTAAATTAATTTTTAAAAATAAAAGACTGAGGCATGTCACTCACTACACTTATAGCCTACCTTTAAATATGTCCTTTTATCTGAACCGTGTCCTCTGAATTAAGATTCAAACTAAGGAGCAATGCTGCAGATGGTCTGGAATTTCCATTTTCTTGGGAAAAGGAGAAAACCTCACTAACCAATAAAATTACCACCATATATTTATTACCATTAATTTTCTTGCATACTGTGTAAAGTCTATAACTTGTAACCTTTCAGGTTGTGTAAATGTAAAATATGGGAGACATTTTACAAGGACATTTATCAATAGCTTAGAGTAATTTTAAAAGTATATTGATATAATTAATTTGGGATTGCTATTTATTCTTTCATGTATTTCAGTAAAAATAACAGAAAATTTTTAAAAATATTAACAAACAATAAAATCTGTAAGAAAAATGTATTTTGAAAGTTGTATGCATTTTGTAAGTAAACCTGGAAAGAATATTGACAAATCCTAGGAGTCTATAAAAGGAAGTAGAACAATAATAGAGGGCTTAGCAAAAATGACAAGCTGACAATTTGACTTTCAAGTTTTCTCATTACACAGAAAATGTAATTAAAATTCTCTTTCATACCTTTCACAAAATGATTTTCATTTACTTTAAATCAATGAAAACTACATGTAACCCTAGCTTAGAGCTGGTCTTCCAATGCAGAGACTTTCTCCCACAGAGTACACATTTATATATTCCTTTTCCCTCCTAATGAAGTGCAGAGGATCAATAGCAGTTGTTAGTTGCTGCAACCCAGAGACTTCGTGTCTGCCCATACTGTAGATCTGTAATAAAACTTTAAAACTCTAGCTGTATAAAGATTACATGCACGATGATCAGCAATCTCAGAATATTTAGGAAGTCTATTAAATTGCTACAAAATGTCTTATTTGCAGCTTTTTTTGGCACTGAATTTGCAACTTAGCACTATGTGAATGTTTCTACTTGGCCATCAGCTGAGCTAAAGCACAAATAATTTGTACCGATTCCAAAGATGATAATTAAGGTTATTACAGTGATAACCCCCAGCATAGTTGTAGACTTCCTAGGCAGCAATAATAACCAGCTCATCTTTTAATTAAAATGTTAGTCATTTTGTTTTCTAAAAATAAAATTGGATCTCATTTTATTGTGAATTGAATGGTGTATTTACTATATTAGACATTTTATTTTAGTTTTCACTTGACATTAGAACATTTTTTGTCTTATGTGACCCATATTATCAAACTAACTATAAAATATCATACTGCCTATAGTAATCCGTAAAACATAGTAATATATTTTTAAAGAGGCAGCTGGCTTTTTTAATACAATCATAACTATTGTAATTTTATGTGTTCATAAACAGAAAAGATATTACTCTCTTGCAAAATTTAAATGAGTAAATGAATCTGTAAAACAATATAATTGAATCAAGACAATACTGTAAGTGAACAATCTCGTGTTTATTATTATAGCTTTTCTTTCTCAATATTATCATTTCTAAATTGATAGAAATCTAAATTCTAGATTTCTGAAGATTTAAGAGCTTTCTGAAGACCAGTAGATGCTTAAGCAACTCCACAGGAGAGGGAGAGATTGCTGGACCAGGATTACTGAACCCAGAACTTGCTTAGAGTATAAAAAATAGAGCAGAGTAGGAATATTCTCTGAACCACAAAGTAGAGTTTGATTTAAAAACTATGCAAGATTTTTCACATGTTCAATGTTTTGCTTCCTTGACAAAATTTCTTGAAGATTAAAGCAGTTTCATATTGTTTTTCATCAGATCTTGTCATTCTCATTCAAACCAAATGTGTGATTGCAATCACTCCCCATTTTCTCTTTAACAATTGAAGTGGTAAAAGTTTAGAATACTTTATTTCAGAAAACTAACCACTGTTCAATTTGCTCTTTTTATTACTATTTCCATTTTAAAACCACAATATTCTTTTTTGTTTCATTTTTACATTCAAAATATTTGAATAGAAAAGAGTAGACTGCATGAAAGAGAAATGGCAGCGTAGGGCTAACAGTAATATTCCTTTATATTAAATATCTTGTGGTTCTTCGAGTCGTTGAAATGGGGAGTTAGTGCAGCTCAGTTTTGTTCCATTATATGACTTGAAGTAAGTTACTTTAATTTTTGGCTTGTTTTTCTACTACAAAATAAAGAACTTAAGTTAAATGTTATAATGGGATAGTTTATATTTGCATTTTGGCGTATAATAATGTATTTCTGATACTTTACATTTAAACTAACCATTAACGCAAACAAGAAGTATCAGGCTATATGCCTGATACCAATGGAATCTGAACAGAAAGGATGTCTGGGTTTCTCTCTCCTCCTTCCATACAGGCAGAGGTGATGGACTCTGAGATGGTGGAGCTGCAGGAGAGAAGGATCCCCAATGTGTGTGTGTGTGTGTGTGTGTGTGTGTATATATATGTATATGTGTATACACACGTGCACACATACGCACAAACACACACACACAGCATACCGTATATATATGGTAACAGGTACTGATATATGAGCACCATTATAGTGGGCCACATATGTGCTAAGACAAGATGAATTTAGCCATGTGAATATCTGGGGTCTAGAGTTTCTGGGCAAGTCTCTGAGCGAGGAATTATCTTCCCATTTATAAGAAACCTAAAGAAGTCAGAGTGTCTGGAGCGGAGTGAGCAAGGATGGGGACAGGGAGGAGAAGGCAGAGGGCTTGGGAAGGGCTGGATGAGAGACGACTAAGTAAACCACGTTGCAAGGGGATGAGTTTGCTTCCGCTGAAACAAGGAAAAAAATAAAAAGCAAAAAAGATTTTTTGTTGGGATGACTGTGATGAAGTCTACTCAGAAAATGATAAACAATCATGTACACTCGAATTTTCACAATGTTAAAACCATTATTGTCTCAATAAAGTTACTGGGAAAAAAATTTTTTTGAGAGCTTTAAATAGGGAAGTGGTGACACAAAAATTGTCTTACAAAAAGTTCACTGTGGCTCCTGCAGAGCGGAGGAGGCAAGAGTGAAAACAGATGAACAATCATGAAGCTGTTACAGAGTCCAGGGTGAGACCACAGTATCCTTGGTAGATGGTGACACTTGAGTATGAGGAATACAGGCGGTGATTAAGGTTTACTGGATGCAGGGGAAGGAAGCTTCCGTAATGTGAAGCATCGGTAACTACATTTCTAGTAGTAAGTGCTACACTTCTAGCGAAGATTCTTATAATTTTTTCCTAAATCAGATTTTACTCACAGTCAGAGATGGGACTGAAAGAAGGTCATTATCCTAGTAAGCTAAAATTTTGTTCCGTGAATGACCCCTATACGACCTATAATATATCAAAGACATTAACAAATACCATCACTGGATACCCTGTAGTTTTCTTTTGATAGACAGAAGTACTCAAAATTTTAGTTCTCAGGAATTTTTTATATTCTTAAAAACTATTTATGACCCCAGAGAGATTTTTTTTTATGTGTGTTATATCTATTATAATTGCCGTTAGAAATTAAAATTGGGAATTTAAACATATTCATTAATTTATTTTAAAATAAAAATGAACTCATTATATATTACCAGAAAAACATATTTATGTGACCATTAACTAAATATTCCAAAACCAAAATAATTAGAGAAGAGTGACATTGTTTTACATTTTCGCAAATCTCTTAACGACCAGCCTACTACAAGACGACAGGATTCTCGTATCTATTTCTGCATTCAGTCAGTTGTGGTATGTGGTTTGGGTTGAAGTACATGAAGAAAATCCAGCCTCACACAGAAATATGTGGATATATATCTTTGATGCCGTACCAAATTTTGACAGGTGGTAGTTTTTTTAAGATTAGTTGCGTATGGAACCTGAAACCGTGTAAATTAACTTTTTATACTTTGTGTTACAATCCGTTGATTTCTCTTGCCCTTTGACTGCATCCTTATCCATTTGTGATGTTACAACTTTACAGTCATTAGGGAAATATTGGTTCACTGAGTTATGATGCAGATATGCCAGATACTGACATATGTCTTTATATAATATCAAATAATACATTTATTAATATTACCACCAGTTTTATCAACACAGACTTTATTGGCAAGCTGTAAAGGTTTCAGTGGTAGAATAAGTTTTCCAAAATTCTAATATTTGGTTGAAAACTCAAATTTTATCATTCACAACAAATACTATCCTTTGTTTTCCTAGAAGAGAAAAGTCTATTTCTTTACTTTTTAAGACAATGTCTGGAAAATATGCAAGTCTGCATAACCATAGTTCATCTGCCAGAGGTTCTTTCTAGTTAAAATGGCTTCCATAAAAAAACAGCTAATTCAGCTTGCAACTGACACAATAACCACCCTGCCATCACACAGGTGCTTTTCCTAGCACCAACTGTTATACTTAGATAGTGCTTTGTGAATAATTGACATTTCCCCACACAGAATATAGAGAAGCATGTACTCTAGGGTCAAAATTAATCAAATCAGTAATTTGTACTGCTTCATCAAGGACACTGTTAAGTGAAACCCACATTCTTTTTCTGTAAGTTCATGGTGGTAAAAATATGAGGAATACTAGTGTACTTTATTGCCACTGCTTTAATTCATGCCAAGGTCCCATAATTTTTATTCAAAATTGCTTTGCAACATCAGAGCAAATTTCACTTCAGTAAAATGTTTTTGTATTGTTACAAAAAATATTTTTTATTTCATTGACCTCATAAAAGGGACTTTGGGACACTCAGAAGTTCATAGAGGGCACTTTGAAGACCACTGTGACAGCATAATTAAGTTACATTATGCATTTGCAGGTAAATAAACGTGTGATTCTGTTTGGAATTTATTAATTTTTCTCTACTATACTGAGGAATTGAATAGGCCCAGATCACTTTTAAGCTCTGAGAAGCCTTCATCAGACAGATAGAGAACAAAACACTTGAGGTACAGAGTCCCAAGACTTGATTGAATGGAATGCACAAACATTTACATCTAGTCAACTTTTCAGCCACAAATCACTCAGTCAGCCATCCTACCATGCTCTTACTTTAACACTCTGTCTGAGAGGATGGGAAATATCAAAAGACATGGTTGACTAGTAAGAATCTTTTTCTAAAGCTGTGGAAATGATTTCTCACTTCCCCTGTTGTTTTCTGACTTGAAAATCATAGTCTATTCTTTGTTTCCATGAGCGAGTGACAAAGTTAGGAATGCATGTTATAGGCTAAATTGTGTCCCTCTTTCAAATTCATATGTTGATGTCCTAAACTCTGGTACCTCAGAATGTAAGATAGGGTCTTTAGAAAGGGAAATTAAAATGAGGTTTTAGGGTGGGTCTCTAATCCAATATGACTGTTGTCCTTATAAGAAGAGGAGATTAGGGCACACATACTCACAGAGGGAAGGACCTTATGAATACACCACAAGAAGATGGACATCTACAAACCAAAGAGAGAGGCCTGAGAAGAAAACAGTCCTGATGACACTTTGATCCTGGACTTCTAGCCTCTAAGATTGCGGAAAAAAAAAATTCTGTTGTTTAAGCCACCCAGTCTGTAGCACTTTGTTATTGCAGCCGTTGCAAGCTAATAGAATTCGTTTGAAAAGTGACTGCTCCTAAAACCAACTTAGGACTGTTATATTTAGTTGATAAAATTATATACTTGAACCTTGTATTTTCACTGGCTCAGGGTGTAAATACATCTACAATAGATGTATACACACACAAAACTCCAACATAAATCCCTTTAAGGTCTCACATTTTTTAAAGGAGAAATACAAAACAAATAAAGGTGCCAACTTTTGACTCCCTTACTATAGAAAATCCAAAATTTAAGCAACAGTTTTGAGGCCTTTTTTATTGCCCTATTACCTCATTTATCTGAAATGCTAATGGCTTCAAGAAATTCTCCCTTCCTAAATATTTCAAATAAAATCATTGTAATGAATAGTATCCCCTCTAGATGTGAATGACTGTAAGCACTGAGAATAAGATAAAGATGAATAAGATTAGTCCTTTGCTATGAATTATTGTTAGAATTAGAAAGGCAGACATGTATATATTTATCAATCTAATACAAGGGAAAATTAGTCAATGTTAACCGCATTTAGAGTGTCATTCTACAGGAGTTCAGAGGATGTAATATTTAAAACAAGGTTCCTTTCAGATCTCCCGGGGTAAGTAGTATTTAGAACTGGTTGACAATGATGACAACTCAATACCAGGCTTCTACACTATGTTCATCTTTATTGTTCAACATGTGAGGACATTGATGTTTTAAAAAAAATAAGAATGTTTTGGCTACTCCTAGAGATCATTCTAAATAGAGATTCTAATCTATTGTTTTATTATTCACAGCATGAGGAGACGAACTGCTCAATATAAAGAGAATATTCAATTTGAAAATAGAATAATCCAATGGAAATACCTTGAAAATTGTTATTTTCAAATACTAACTGTTCTATCCTCACATAACTTTTCTTTATACTATTTTATATAATTGTAATTTATCCTCTAATATAAAGACAATTTTATTGGGGGGGTGATTTCGAAGAATATTTCTAAACTTCACATTGAATTATCCTGGAGCTGTGATTGACCATCTGTTTTAAAGAGCTAGTATGCTCCTTTGTGCCAATTATTTTGCTTATTGGGAATGTCTCACTCTTTTAAACTAATTTTTTTTAAGTTTAAGCAAAGATTTTATAACAAAATATAATTATAATCACAAATAATAGTAATAATAAAATACAATAAGAAAACCTAATACGGTGCATCTACACCATAAACTATTTTGTTCAATAACTCAATAACTCTTCTTAATATATATCTATGTAAAACCATCGCAGAGAAGTGAAATGATCAATTTGTGTTTTTGAAAGATTACTCTGGTTATAGCATAGATCGTGGGTTGCATGCAAAATAGATGCAGAGAGAACAATGAGTAGCCTATGACAGTAGTCCATGTAGAACCAACTGGGAAACTTGACTGGAATGGGTGACACTGGTGTAGAAGAGAAGTAAAAGATATTTAGAAGGCAAAATTGACAGAGTTTGATGACTGATCAGCGGGAGAGAGAGTGAGTTTAGATTTATGGCTAAAATATTTGAACAGGTGGTGGTGCCATTATCTATAAAATAAAAATTAGAAGAAGATAAATCAAAAATGTGAAGGCAGGATTTATGATTTTGGCTTTTTAAAAATCCAAGAAAAAGTGGCAAGTAGTGTTGAAGATATGAATCTATCCTGCAGGTATACGTTTGAACTATCAGTTTGAGGTACATTGACACATGTTCATGGCCAAGGTTGCCCAGGGAGGGTATATAAAATAAAATGGTAAGAATATACCCCTATCAATCCTTGAATAAACTTCACAGTTAACGGTTTATAACTTCTCTATTTTCTCCAACATGATATGTGCTGTCAAAACAATACATCTGCAAAGTAGGCAGAGAAGGAGGGGCCAAAAAAGCAGGAGAAAAACTAGAGGACATTGTTCACAAAAAAACAAAGTAAAAAAGTGTTTCAAAAAGTAAAAATTGGGGGCTGGACCAGTGGCATAGTGGTTAAGTTTGTGTGCTCTGCTTCGGCAGCCTGGAGTTCGTGGGCTTGGATCCCAGTCATGAACCTGAGCACTGCTTATCAAGCCATGCTGTGGCAGCATCCCACACATAAACTCGAGGAAGATGGGCACAGATGTTAGCTCAGGGCCAATCTTCCTCTGCAAAAAAAAAAAAAAAAAAAAACGTAGAAATTGCAATATTGAGTTGTTTAATTTTAAAAGATCAGTTTAATTTCAATAGATATTCAATGAACACCAAGTTCCATGAGAATTCAAAGACGATAAGGAATGCTGCTTTCAGAGCAATTCAGTATCTTTGATGATAGGTTAACATAATTGAATAACTTTAATATAAAGAATACTATAACAACATATTACTAGTTATACTTGATTTATTATGAAATAGTATATATTAAATATTATTAATGATTTGAAAAAAAATAGAGAAAACTATCATCATGCTATAAAATAAAAGACACAGTTTAGAGTCCTTTTTTATTGATGAATGAGATAAAAAAGAAATTGACCATTTTTAGGTCAGGGATGTGTTATGAAAAAGACAGAGACATGTAGTAGGGAGTCATAAATTCCTTCCACGTAGTTTTTTGTTGTTATTTATTCGTTTTACTTTTTAGAAGTAGATAAATGTAAATGTTTGGAAGAGACTAAAGAAAGATTATAGTGATTACAAAAATGTAATTATTTTCATAAATACCTAGTAATTCAAGGAACATGGTACTTTTAATCCAGTAGTTCTTCCCTCTTTTTGAACCTGAGAGGTTTCCACTGGACACAACCAAGGAAGTGGTAGGACATGGAGAATGGCCAAGATGTTTTAAGGTCAGGCTTGGGAAGAGGCATGCACCACTTCTCTCATTCCAGTGGCCAAAACTCAGTCAAATGTTGCACTAACTGTAAAGGGCAAAGAAATATAGTCTAGTTCCTTGCCCAGAAAGAGGAAAATCCTGGACATGGGAGAATCCAAGCATTCTTTGCTTCAGTTCTTAATAGTAGTTGTTAACCATACTGTACTATGTTGTACAAACAATGACTTAGTTCATCCTCAAAACACATCTACCAGACAAGCACTATTATTATTACATTTCATAATGAAGGAATATGAGATTCAGAGAGATTATATACTTGATCAAATCACAGAGATTATAAGGAGTAGGGCTGAACTAGAAAACAAATTTTTCTAACATTGTAGACAAGATCTTACACACTAAAGTCCTGATAGAAGATGGCAAATAAATGGGATAAATGACAATTAATCAAAATAAGTAATGCTGATGTTAATTATGTATAGGATGTTCATTTCTTTAAATGTTTCTCTTTCATTTTTAACTTTTCCTTTGAAAAATTTAGAAGTAAAAAATATTAGAAATAACAGGACAATGAATAGTCCCTTTTATAATGGAATATAGATTCACCAATTGTTCATATTTTACTATATTTACTTTACTGTTCTCTTTTTCTTTTTCTCTCTCAATTTGAATTTGTCTGATTCTTTGCATCATGGTTAAATTCAGTGGAAAAATTTTGGTCCATAAGTTTCCACAGACGTGCGCTTCTCAGTGTATTGTCTCAGGAGTCACACGATATCAGCTGCTCTATTGTTGTGTTGTTAAATTTGATCAATTAAGGTGATAAATTGACTGTCTTTATTTGCATACATTTGCTTTCCTTCTCATTTTTCATGGACTTCTGCTTCCAACAGTCTTTTTGTTTTCCCCCTCAAGGGCCTCCATTGTGGCAAGCTTGTTATATTCCACTTCAACAATTATAAAGATGTCTTTCCACCTTTATAGTTAAGAAGTAATCATTCAGGTGACACTTTGACTGTTTGAATATCTTGTTCCCCAAAATACTTTTCACCGAATGATTTTAGTATTTGTTGACGATTTTTGCCTGAATCGATGATTACAGACTAAGGTGTCAAGTGATTTTCTGATTCTCTCATTCTTTCTGAATTCATGAGCTGACATTGTCCTATAAAGAAGAGTTATTTTTTTATCCACTCTATCCTTATTTTTGAATTTCAGTATAGTTTCTTTTTTTATTATTCACTGGGTCACTACTACCATATTTGATGCTAAAAGTAATCTCAAATTTGCCAGTGGAAGCACCTTTTGATGTGCTAACATTAGTTGTTGTTGTTGTTGTTTTTTGAGGAAGGTTGGAAGAATAAATCTACATTTATTAAATTTGCATTATGTGCTAGTTTGTTTGTGTGTACACTCAGTCCTCACAATGACTAGATGGAACGGGTAGCATTATAAGAGCCAGGTTACAAATGAAGAAACCAATGCCCAGAGGGGTAAAGAGACTTAGGCAAGCTTACACAGAAATTTGAAGCTGAATCAGTCTGTGTCTTTTCCATTCTACCACAAACTCCAGTTCACACATTTTTTACCAAAGCCTTGATGTTATTTGTGGGAATCCCGGTTCTGAATATTGATAAATTCTGTATGAGTGAGAAATTCAAGGATTACTCACATGTAGAAACAAAGAGGAAAGCAGCTTTAGGTTTTACATCTTGTTACCAGTAACAGCCTTTAAAAAAACATACCTGAGGCAGGCCCAGTTGCGCAAGTGGTTAAGTGCGCTTGCTCTGCTGCGGTGGCCTGGGGTCCACTAGTTCAGATCCTGGGCGTGCACCGAAGCACCACTTGTCGAGCCATGCTGTGGTGACGTCCGATATAAAGCAGAGGAAGATGGGCACGGATGTTAGCCCAGGGCCAATTTCCTCAGCAAAAAAAATGAATAAATAAAAAAAGAGAAGGGTTGGCGTCAGATGTTAGCCCAGGGCTGACCTTCCTCACACACATGCAAAAAAATACCTGCATGCTGGTAGATGAAGTGTTGCTTCTGCCTCTTTCCTTTTCTCTCCTCCAGCTGAGAAAACAATTATATACTAGATCTTCTGTGTCTCATTTCTCTTTTTTTTATACTTTGGCCTCCTCTGTGTGCTTCAGTTTTCATATTTTCTATTTAAATGTTTTCCAGTTCACTAATCTTCTCTTCGGCACTATGTAATCTTCTGATATACTCACCTATTGAGATTTTAATTCCAATTATTGTACCTCTCCCTTCTAATTTGATTTAAAGTCACATTCTGTGGAAGAATCCTACATCTTCATTTGCATTCCCTTATTTCCCTTTATTTTCTTGAACACATTAATCATACCTTTGTTAAAATCATTGTCTGTTGGCTTCAATATCTGGATCATCTACAGTCTGTTTCTAATATGTGGTCGTGTGTGTGTGTATTTTTCTTGGTTGTTTATCATATTGATCTGCTTCTTTGCATGCTTGATCATTTATAATTAAATGCTGTACATTTTTACTAAAATAAAGAAATGTATAGGCTCAGGATGATATTATTTTCCTCCGAGAGGTCACTCTTTCCCTTTACCATGGCATTGAATGGGTAGAGGGAGGGATGGTCTCCTGGGCTCCTTCCCCAGAGAAATCCTAAAATTAAATTCTTGTCTTCCTAGGTCTGTGAGACTGCCAAAATTGCAATCTGCTTTTCAAGGATTTCTGCTTTGCTCCTTCTCTATTTCAATGGACAGTTTCAGCATTTGGCAAATAGCTTAAGAGGAAAAGGAGCATGGGTTCAGGATTAGTTCTCACTCCATCCTTTTCACTGGAAACTAGCAAGTTTCTAAGTTTTGTCTCTCCAGACCCATGAGACTGCCAAAGCTCTGTGATTTCCTTTCTTTTTAGTAAGGGTCTCTTCCTCGGTTCTTTGCCTATATCCTCAGTCTTTCTGTGTCCTGGAGCAGCAAAGGCTATGCTTGAAAAACCATGTGTAAAATATTAGCTCTCTTCTCTCTCTGGTTCTCCTTTCTTTGAGACTTTTTTTTACCTCTTTGATCTGGGTTACCTTAGCAGCTCTTAGGTCCTATCAGTTTTGAGCACTTCCCGACTTTCTGATACAACAAGATGTTTCAGATACATCTTGTATTTTTCCTGTCCCAGGAAAAATAGAATTATTAATTCTAGAATTATTAATATTTACAAAGACCTGTTTCCTTACTGATACTGGTGTCTCATTGTTTTTAGTCCATTTTACGAGGTAGAGCTATGAGTTCCACGTACACACACACAGGTGTATATGTGTACAGATCTATAAATATACTATATATATAGACATACATACATAGATCTTCATAAATTCATGTTTATACCTGCAATTCCCATCCATTATCATAGAACTCTTCCTTTCTTCCTACATTGAACATTTGTATTTCCCTCCTCTCACAATAAAAAAACCCTACTTCCTAACATTTTTTTATTTTATAGAGTTTAGGGAATAGCGAACAGTATTTCCTCGGAAAACATTGGTATTTTTACTCTAAAGGCTAGAGACTTTATGAGCAATATAAGCCATTTACAGTTCATTCCTCAATGCTTCTGAAAAGTATTCATTTAAAAACCCTAATGCCCACCGAGCTCAGCATCAAATCCAGATAAAGGCAATATGGAACAGAGCTTGCGTTTAGAGTCTCTATAGGAAACTCACTTGTAAAAGGATGTAAATATCTCTTCAGGGGAGTACATAAATATGAATTTGCGAAGATGATGTTAAAATATGGCTGGTAATTCTTCCTGAAAGCACAAAAGCTTTCCACTGTAAAAAATATAATAACATTTACTCAAATGTTTATTCAAAGAATCACAGGGCTGCATGGAAACCTGAGAGCCTGTCGAGTTAATTTTCTGACCTTCAGGCAAGACCAAATAGAAATTATCTTAGATGATGAAAATATCTTTCCATGTAAAGGACTTCCTTCCTTGGGTAGCCCATTTTTGTTTCACATCCTTAACTGTGAGGAAGTCCCTCAAGATATCTAGCTTATATCCTCCATGCTGCAGTTTAATTCTCTTTCTTTCCTTCCATTCTAAGTAATGAAAGAAAAATAGCTTGTCATTATCTATTGAGTAAGATCCCTTTATAGACTAGAAATCTTATTATACGGCTCAGCCTTATTTCTTTCTTTTTATTTTATTATTATTATTGTTATTTTGGTGAGGAAGGTTAGTCTTGAGCTAACATCTGTTGCCAATCCTCCTCTTTTTGCGAAGATTGGCCCTGGGCTAACATCCACACCCATCTCCCTCTACTTTATACATGGGAGCCCGTCACAGCATGGCTTGATAAGTGGTGCATAGGTCTGTACCCGGGATCCGAACCTGCGAACTGCGGGCTGCAGAAGTGGAGTGTGGGAACTTAACCACTAGGCCACTGGGCCGGCCCCTCTTTTTATTTTTTTGAGTTTGAATCTTGCTCCATGGCTTTATTTGCTTTATTTACTTATAAACCTTACTATGCTGCTATAATCTGTTCAAATTATGCCAAATTTGATCATTTTAGAGCCCAAACTCAAAGAGAGCAATGTAGTCAAAATGTGGCTGACTCTGACTGTAGTGTAAGGAGACCGTACACCTCCATCTGTTATATGTTTTTAAAGTGGCTGTGAATTTCTGATTCATTATTTGATTTTTCTCTGTTAGATATCAAAGATTTTTCCTTCCTATTCAGTGATATACTGCAATTTCTCATAGAAAACCAGATTATTTAATGTAGAAGCACTAGAAATTCTAGAATGGTGCTGATATTATACCTAACCTGCCAATCCCTGAACAACTGATTAATAAAAAGATTGTAATGACAACCACTATTTATTGAGAGCTTAATATGTGCCACCCGCTGTGCTAAGCACATTATAAGAATCATCTAATTTAATTATTATAGCAATAATTGCAATAAATCCTATTTTATCTAATTAAAAGTGGTGGAAGGAGGACTGAAACTAGGTAAAATGAATAACACAAGGAGTAGAATTGTTACTTGAACACAGATCAATCTGACTCTGAAAGTTGTGCTTTCAGCAACATAGATCTTCCCCAGAATTTAACGTGGTTTCTAACACTTCAGAAATTTACCTTTGTGATAAGATCTGGTGCTATTTAGAACAATCCTAAGAGAAAGGAGAGGCCTGGTTAAGCCCCATTCCAATGCCACAGTTATCTCTGCCCAGTATCACTTGGAAGCAGTTACACATCTGCCAATTTTAATTTTCAAGTTACCAGTTACTAAGCTAGCAATTAACTCCAATAAATTTCTTTATGTAACTGAAATAACATGAGAAGTTTTATTAGTGCAAGACATGATAGAATGAGAATCATTATATAAAATGAAATTAAAAAGTGATCCAGAATTTAGGAGACAAGAGCACATAAAAACCTGTTGACATATTAATGTTTAAAAAATGGATACTTTCACACTATTGTAGATTTTCAATTGAAATATTGAGATAGTAAATGCAAATTAACATATATTATAGAATAGATCACCTCTACACTTTATTAAATAGTAATAAGAAAAAAAATTTCAATAGAAGTAAAAGTTAATGAATCTAAAATCTCTCTCATTTCAACTTTAGGCATACATTAGATCTAAGGGAGAAATAAAGTGTAGTAACACCAACAGATTCCTTAATAATATAAATGGAATATTCTTCTATGATAAAAAAAGAAAATGAAAAACATTCTGTCCGCTGTTTTGTCCATTTTACTTGCCAATGCAATCAAATAGAATTACTAGTAAAGATGAATGAAAATCAGTTAATGTCATGGCCAATATACTCAGAATCCTGTGTGTGCTTTCCACTCAGCCATCTTCACAGATTGAAGGAAAACCATGGTACTTCAAATGAATATATTTCCCCCCCTTACTGGTTAAAAACTAGGATTCATCAATTTGAAACTTCCTAAAAGTGTGACATCTGAATACTTATGTAGAGGCTAGACAGTCCGTTTTAAATAGTTAAAGCGGAAGTTAGATGCCCTCTTTTCCTCTTCTAAAGGAGAGCCGTCACTATTCCTTTACCTGCAAAGGACGGGCCAGGTTTAACAGTTCCAGTTCATGCACCACATGGTCTGCACCAGTTTTACTGCCAACTCCTGCACCCGTAGAAGGTAGATCCATGATTACAGTGCTCTGTCCCAATATGTCTAATGTGCTTTTACTGCTCTAGAATCTCATTCAAGATACAATGTTACATATAATTGTCATGTTGCCATAGCGTCTAGCTGTGACAGGTTCTCAGTCTCATATGCAGTTCTTTTTGCTTTTAGTCAGATTCTACTCATTTCCAAAGTTACTTAGGTCTACCCCTGTCTCCTACCCCTTAAATTAGATGGTTTCATACATTTGCAATACAATTAGGTTCATTTGTCAGTCTGTATGTATTTCTATCCTGGGATCCCCTGACGACCTAAAAAGTTTTTTTTAATTTGCATTACTTAAGGTTCACTCTTTGGGTTGTAAAGTTCTATGGGTTTGGACAAATGCATAATTCTATGTATCTACCGTTAAAATATCATGCAAAATAGTTTCATCAACTTAAAAATTCCCTGTGTTTCACTTATTTTTTTCTTCTTTCTTTCCTTTGAACTCCTAGAAACCACTGATCTTTTTCCTGTTTCTATATTTTGCTCTATCCAGATGTCATTTAATTAGGAATTACACAGTATATAGATTTTCAGACTGAGTTTTTACCTTAGCAATATGCATTTAATGTTCCTCTATGTCTTTCTGTGGCTTGATAGCTCATTTTATAAATCACTAAATAATATTCCATTGTATGGATGTACCACAGTTTCTTTAACTATTTAGGGATAATATGTTGCTTCCAGTTTTGAGCAATTATGAATAAAGTTGCAATAAACATTCTTGTACAGGTTTTTGTGTAAACATAAATTTGGTAGAATTCACCAGTGAAAATGTCTGGGCCTGGTGCTTTCTTTGTTGAATTATTAATTATTGATTCAATTTTCAATATAGATGTAGGCCTATTCAATGAATCAGTTCTTTTTGTGTGAGTTTTTGTAGTTCGTGTCCTCAAAAAAATTAGTTCATTTTAAGTTATTTAATTTGTTTAGAGTATTCCTTTATTATCTTTTTTATGTCCATGGGATCCATAGAAATGAACCCTCTTTTATTTCTGCTATTGATATTGTGTGTTATTTTTTTTTCCTTGCTTTGCTTGGGTAGAGGTTATTGATTTTATTTCAAAGAACCAGCTTTTGGTTTCATTGATTTTTCTCTATTGTTTCCCACTTTTAATTTATTTGATTTCTGCTCTGTCATTATTACTTTTCTCCTGCTTGCCTTAGACTAAAATTGATCTTGTTTCTCTGGTTTATAAAGATGTAAGCTTAGATTATTTATTTTACATCTTGCTTATTTTCTAATATAGGCATTTAATGTAAATTTTCATCTAAGTACTGCTTTTACTGTATCCTACAAATTTTGATCAGTTGTACTTCCATTTTTATTTCAAAATATTTTAAAATTTCTTTTGAGATTTCTTCACTGATCCATGTGTTATTTAGAAGTTTGTTGTTTGATCTCAAAATATTTGGGGATTTCTCAGCTATCATTCTTTATTGATTTCTACCTTAATTCCATTTTTTTCTGAATTCCATAATTTTAGATTGATTAAGGTATGTTTTATGACCTAGAATGTGGTGTCATAAAATGTTCCTGGTGAATGTTCCATGTAAGCTTGAAAAACATGTGTATTCTGTTGTAGGATGGAGTATTCTATAAATGTCAATTAGATACAGTGGATTGATAGTTCTATTAAGGTTAACTGTATCCTTATTTATTTTCTTCCTGCTTGATTTATCAATTACTGAAAAAAGAGTGTTAAAATCCCCTACTATAGTTGTGGATTTGCCTATCTTTCTTGAAAGTCTAACAATTTTGCCTCAAATATTTCGACGTTGTTGTTAGATCCATACATACTTAAGATTGTTATGTCTTGTAGAATTGACCACTTTGTCATTATGTTTCCTTTTTGTACATGATTTTTCCCTATTCTGAAGTGTTCTTTGAAATTAATATAGATACTAAATCTCTCTTTAGATTAGTGTGAGCATAATATGCCTTTTCCCATGACTTTCCTTCTTTCCTTTTAATCTTTCTGGCTAATTCTTTCTGTTTAAAGTGCTTCTTACATGTACAACATATAGTTGGATCTTGTTTTTTTTTAATCCACAGAATGATAGAAGAGTAAACTATAAATAGCAAGTACAGAGAAGTGTTTGGAGACATATTACTGCAAAAGGAAACAAAGAAATATGAGAGTATATAACAAGAGAGTGAAAATCATTTATTAGGATTTTTTTGTCAGGATAAATAACAGAATATCAATCAAGATGCGTAAGTTATGCCATGGTTAAAAAAAACAGTGCCACTATCTCTGTGACTTAACATTTATTTATTGTCCCCACTAACATTTATTTCATGTTCAAGCAATGTGTGCTTTGATTTTGCATTTTTCCAGAACTGTTGAGGTTCAGCATATCAAAATCATCAGTCCTGCCATAGCTTCATATGAACAAAATGGTTTAGGTATCGCTATGGCAAGTAAAGAGCGCATAGTAAATCATTCCCTGCCTCTCATCATTGGGGACGATTCAAACTGTCACTTCCTTAAAGAAGTTGTATGGAAGGCAAATAAGTACGTGAGTACATGTTCACATCATTAGCCATTAGGGGAAATCAAATTAAAATTATAGTGAGATCTCACTATATATAACTATATTAGTCAGCTAGGCTGCCATAACAAAATACCATAGACTAGGTGGCTTAAACAACAATTTATTTTCCCACAATTCTGGAGGCTAGAAGTTCCAGATCAAGTTGCTGGCTGATTTGGTTTCTGGTGAGAGCTCTCTTCCTGGCTCGCAGACAGCCACCTTCTCACTGCATCCTCACATGGCCTTTCCTTTGTGCACTCATGGAGGGAGAAGGAATTTCGGTGTTTCCTCCTTTTCTTATGAAGGCATCAGTTCTATCTGGATAAAGGTCCTGCATTTATAATCTCATTTAACCTTAATTACTCCCTTAAAGACCCTATCTCCATATACAGACTCATTGGGAGTTAAGACTTCACCATAAGAATTTTTAGAGGACACAATTCAGTCTAGAACAACAATTAGTAGAATGGCTAAAATAAAAATACTGATAATATCCAGGTGTTAGTGAAAATGCAAAATATCTGGAATTCTCAAATATTGCTGTCGGGAATGCAGAATGTTGTAGTCACTCTGGAAAACATTTTGACAGTATCAAATAAATTAGACATACATTTACCATATGATTCAGATATCCAATTCCTAAGTTTTCACCCTACAGAAATGAAAACATGTTCATTTTTTAAAAATCCACAGAAAAATGTTCATTGGAGCTCTACTCATTATCACCAAAAACTTGAAACAACTCAAATGTTTTTCATTGGGTGAATGAATAAACAAATTGTGGTATACCTTTCAAAAGAATACTGCTGTGATGGTTAATTTTATGTGTCAACTTGACTGTGTCACACCCATGTATTTTGCTAAACATTATTTCTGGGTGCATTTGTGAGAGTACTTCCAGATGAGAGATTAGCATTTGAATTGGTAGACACAGTAAAGCATATTCCCTTTCTCAGTGTGAGTGGGCATCATTTAATCCCTTGAGGGATTATAATATGTGATATGATATGTATAATACAGATAGATAAATAGATAGATACATATCCTATTGATTATGTTTCTCTGGAAAATCTTGACTAATACACCTACTCATTAAAAATAAAAAACTTATTGATAAAAACACCAACAGTAGATGAATCTTAAAGCCATTATGGTGAGCGAAAATATCCAATTTCAAAGGTCACCTATGGTGTGATTTCATTTATATAATCTTCTCAAAAACAAAACCGAAGTGTTGGAAGATAGATTAGTGGTTGCCAAGTGTTTTGGGGGGGTAGGTTGTGACAATATCTGGAAAGCATGAGGGAATTCTTTGGCTGATGAACTGTTCTGTATCCTCATTGCTGTGGTTACATAAATCTATACATATTTTTAAGTTCAAACGCAAAAAATTCAATTTACTTTATTAATTTATAAAATAAAATTTTAAAACATAAAATGAGTCAATTTTACTGAAACTTTTATATTGATATAGAGAACAATAGGCAAAAATCATTTCAAAATAATACAAATACTGTGCCTATAAATGGATTCCAATAGATAAATATACGTAGGAATTTTATGTATGATACAGGTGATGTTTCAATTCAGTGAAGAAATATATGTTACCTTGAGTAAATGGTACTAACACAAATAGTTAGTAATGTCAAAGAAATTCACACTATATATAAAAATAAATTTCTGTTGGATTAAATATATAAATGTAAAGATTGCTTACAACAACATTAATAACTTAGAAGAATATTTTGGAGATTTTCACTATTATTACTTCTCTCCTCTTTACTTACTAATAAGCCTCTAGGTTTTAGCTAGGCATATTTATGGCCATGTAAATAAAGACAACTCTCCCCAGCACCTCTTGCGGATAAGTCTGTCAAATGATTAAATTCACTCCAACAGGATTTAAATGGAAATGTTACACGTCTCTTCCAGGAAGCATCCATTAAGGAATGGGTATACCCTTATTCCCATGCTATTTTCTCATATTTCTAATGTGAACATCATTACTGCAGTATAAACACCATGGATTAGAAAGTGAAATCCAGTTGTTGAAAATGTAGAACAACAAGATAGAAGGAGTCTTAATCCTTGAAAATTATGAAGCTTCTTTGCCAGCCTTGAATTGGTTATATCCAGAATACATTTACATGAGAGAGAAGCAGCTGTCTATCTCTTTTGAACCATTGCCATTTTAGAGTTTCTCTTACTTGAAGCCTGTAGCTTGAATCCTAACCAAAAAGAATACCTGGGTATACTAAAATAGAAAAGACTTCTTAATCAATGTTAAAATAACCAGAAATGACATAAGAAAATATATTTAAATACATAAAAATTAAAAAAGAAAAAAATTGCACATAATGGTTCTTATATGAAAAGATCTCTTAAAACTTGATTTAAAAAAAAAAAAAGTAGGGGGAGAAGGGGCAAAAACATGTTACCAGCATTAAGTTTTTTTTGTTTTTTTTTGAGGTAGATTAGCCCTGAGCTAGCATCTGTTGGCAATCCTCCTCTTTTTTGCTGAGGAACATTGGCCCTGGGCTAATATCCATGTCTATCTTCCTCTACTTTATATGGGACACTGCCACAGCATGGCTTGACAAGTGGTGCGTATGTCCACGCCCGGGGTTCCGAACCTGCAAACCCCAGGTTGCCGAAGCAGAGCATGCGAACTTAACCACTATGCCACCGGGCTGGCCCCCAGAATTTAGTTTTGATCTCCTTTCTTTGAATCAAATTTATCCACATGAACTCTGAATTGAGTTCAGAGCTCTGAACAATGAATTGCTTTCTTCTGGAAGGGTTTCCAGAATGGGGGTTATTTTAGAAGTATGTTATTCCTATTTTTCTGCCCCATACCATCAAGCCATAAACTGACTTTCACATAGGAGTCCTTAGGAGGTCGAGAATTCATTCAATAACCCAGCAACTCTCAAGAATAAATCTATGTGCTTGCTTGTTAGTCGCTTCTAAACTGATTACGCTAGGCTTTACTTCCAAGGGAACCCATAAAATACACAAATGTAATTTTTTAGTGTAATGAGGGAAAAGTTACTTCTCAAAGCGAAACTAAAGTATTCCTTCCAGAAGAAGCAGAAATGGATGATGGATAGACAGTGATAATTGTCCACTATATATTCAACTGTAAATTGCAATTGTTTGACTTTTCCATTTTTCAGATAGTTTGTTTAAAATGAGATGCTGATAAATGTGTTAGAATCCTCACATGAGCTAGGTAATTTATTTTTATATATGATCATGGACAACAATGCCTTGGGCTGTACAATTGCCATTAAGGAGTATAAAATAGGAAAATGCCACTACTGCTTACTTAAATGTATTAAATATTTTATTATATTTTATATTCTCCCATAGACTCTCTGTCAATATTGATGTATTCTGCCTGTGCAGTTAAGGAAATTTACCCATGTCTATTTTCAGGGGTATTCTAAACTCTGTTATTTCCCTTAATATTGTAATATTCTCCAGCTAAACACCACTCTAGTTTCTTGTGACTGCAGATCTATTCAATTACACACATTTATCTCCAGTGAAAAGGTAGGCCACTTGGTCTTCCATCTCATAGTCTTACAGTGTTTAATTTACGTTACATAGTTTATACAGTCCAACATAAACTTACAAAGTTATGTGTATGTTTAAAATTTTTCTGCTTTTATTTCACATTCTTAGGAAGTTTGAGAACATAATGTGGGGGCAAAAGGCTTCAACATAAGTTATTAAAAAGTAAAAAACAGGTCACTTTTCTTTGTTTGGCACATCTCCCTCATCCCCCCCATCACCCCAAATATGGATGGCAAAAAAAACAAGCCAATGTGGATCATTGCCTTGCGGGGAAGAGACAGCCCCAGGGTGTACTGCTCAGGCTAAGACAGGTTATGCCTACCAGCGCTCTGGGAGGTCTGTTATCTGCTTTGACAAACAGCAACTACGTTAAATCACATAAACATTGTATGTGTATAGGTATGTATATTATATGTGTGAGAATACTCACTCATTATTGCAGAATTTGATTTATCTATATATTTTTTCCTACGACATTACTTCATTTTTGACTTTTGTAATAGTTCTTTAATAAACAAGTAAGTTTGACTGAGAATTCAGCCAAAAGCATGAATACATTTTTAACCTTAATTTGTGTGCTATATATGATTTCCTCTTATATGCTCGGAATTTTCTAGCTACCACAATTGTGACATTTGCTCAATTAGTCTAGACCAAGTTTATTTCTTGCAAATATTTTTGGAAGAAAACTATAAATGTTTTGCTATAAAATCTTCTTTATATATATTAGAAAATTTAACCTGTCCACATGCCTCCTGTTTTCTCAGAAAAATTAAACAAGTGCATTAAGCGTAATCAAAGAGCAGAGGGTTCTTAATAAGTCTCAAAATTTCTCCCTATTAGTGAGTCACTTTCATTCTTGACATTGGTATCCCTGCTAACATAATTCTATGCAAATGAATATTGTTAATATAGGTTATGAAATTGCATTCATATAATGAACACAATCAACATAATATTTTTACTAATAATGGATGTTTTATGATAATTGCTTTTATAGAATAATGCACTACATTACAGTTGTCCCTTGTTATCTGCAGGGGATTGGTTCCAGGACCCCTGCGAATACCAAAATCTAAGAATGCTCAAGTCCCTTGTATAAAATGGTGTAATATTGCATACAATCTATGCCTATCCTCCTGTATACTTTAAATCATCTCTAGATTACTTATAATACCTAATACAATGTAAATGCTGTGTAAATAGTTGTTATACTATATTGTTATCCCTAACAATATAATCACAAGAAAAAAAATGTCTGTACTTGTTCAGTACAGATGCAACTGTAGTAGACCTTTTGATCCAGGGTTGGTTGAATTTGTGGATACTGGATACAGAGAACTGACTGTATTTACTAAAACTATTTAATTATACCTTGATTATGAAGAATATGAAACACTGCTACTTCCTAAATAGAAAGCAGGAAATATATCTTTTTCTAGAAAAGAAATATTCTACTACATAGTCATGACTCCAGAAGACAGATTTGCAACATATTTACAACATATATTTATATCTAGATCTATATGGAAATATACAAAAAGTAAGATATTTTTAACAAATAGCTCTTTTTATTGGGGATTTTTATTCCCCTGACCTTTTCAAATACCCTTAATTCTTTCAAATATATTTTCATGGTCATTACATTTATTCAATATTACTTCAAATCATAACTGACATTTAAATATTACCTTGTTAGAAATATGCATATATATAGACACTTTACATTTTAATATTATGAAAATAAGACTCTGATATAATGAATTCTCATCTCTAGGCCTTAGATTTCGCAAGATTTTTTTCCCTCAAAAATTGTAATATCGTTCTCCGTTCACATTCTACTCTTTGGTCCGAAACAGTGTTTCTTTGAGTTGGATGTTGAAGAGAGTCATAAAGAATATGTTTTAATCACTGTTAGAAATGCCAGCAAGTTGTCTACTTTGTCAATTTTCCATTGGTCCTACATCTATAAATTTAACTACACAAAAACTTGATTTGTCTTCTCCTATAGGCAGATGCTGCTACAAAGACACTGCAATTTTATATCTTTTAAAGATATAACATTTTACTATTTGAGAAAACATCATTGAGATACCTTTCTTTTTATATCTTACTTAAAATCTTTAAAAAGTAAATAAAAGTAAGATTGTTTATGTCTCTAAAGATGTTTTATTTTATTTTATTTTTTTAGTAAATCTTATGGCGTCCATAAAATAATAAAAAAATAATAAAAGAGAAATACACATTTTTTCCAGAATGTTTTTCTCAATTTTTACTTTCTTTGAAGGATGATAACATAAAAATTTTATCTTTCATTCAAATTGCATCATTCCATATATTAGATATATATACATTAATATATATTCATCTATGTATCTCTATATCAAGAGTGGGAGAGAGAGAGAGAAGAATATAGTTTAAGAGAGAAAAAAATGTTTATATGGTTACAGACACACACACTTTTATTTCTTCTCAAAATCCCTAGCAGGGAGTGAGCTTTGAGAGGTTCTGGGGTCAGATGCTTGTGTACTTATTGACAGAGACAATAATGATGCTCTGACAGCACTGAGATACTGCACGCTGTATGACAACAGGCTTGAAAAGGCATCACTAAAGGTGATAATAATGAGGACCAGCAGGGGGACATATTTCAAACTGAGAAGCTGGGAGGTATTATCAGTCTGATGGAACAGGCTGAGCTCTGGATCCATGTGGTTGTCATTCTTCTTTTCTTGAGAATCCTGCTGAAATAGATACCCTATACTTTAGGATAAGCTTTTCGCAGCAGCTAAAGAGACTGCAAAATATTCTTCATGCAAGAGCAAAGCTGGCGATGGATAAAGTCCACAAGTAAGGGTAAAATTTATTTAAAAAGCAAGAGACCTGAGAAATTATCTTAGGATTTTAAATGCATCATAAAACTAAAACAGTAAGTTCTATTTTACTGTTTATTTATTAATATAAAAATTAAATATTGGCTCTCTTGATCCACCATCAGTCTTTTTAAAATTTATGATATAGGGTCATTGTCACATTTTAATTGGCAGGTTTACCACTTCTACTAAGAATATTCTGCCTAGAATACAATTTGTTGTGGAGTCCTGGATTCCACAAGAATTATCAAAAGGTGATTGGACTGGATCTGTATCCCACAATTCCCTCTATCTAGGTGCTGGCTAACACAGTTGAAGAGTTATTTAATAACATATCCCTGAAGGGCAAGTTTGGAAATGAAAGGACTCACCCTAAACTTATACCTGACTTTTTAGAGAACAAAAGTAGAGGAGAAGAAGATAGGAAAACTCTGGTTTTCGTGTGCAGGCATGCATTCTGGGCATAATTCTAAGTGATTTTGATTAAGTTTTCCGAAGGCACACTCTTCCTTGAAATGGTTGTGTAGCTGATCCTACATACCTTGACAGGGACGTGCTTTTGCATGATTTCTAGGGAAAAATGGATCCAGATCTCACTGGGCTCTCCACTTTGTCCCAGCATAGCATCAGTGTCAGACACTGAGCAGGTGGTGATTTGGAGAACATCCATTTCCTAATTAACCGCTATGTTGATTAATATACAGGAACAGTTATGAATTCTGATCACTTGCACATTGCCATTAAGTTTAAATTTCTTGCGAATACAATCAATTATATATAAAAAGTCATGGTGGAGCTTGATTAGTAGACATCCTAGTACCTGGGATTTCTGTTCAGGTTATCCTTGGAGGCCTACCTTCTATGGGGGGAAAACTATAAAGGAAAAACAAGCCAGACAAAAGAGTGACTGGAGCGTTGAAAGAATCCTGCAAGAGAAGCGACATGGAGGATTCTGCAGTCCCAGAGGAAGATGCCCACAGCAGCAAAAAATCCATCTCTCTTAGAGAGAGATTCAAGTGGACCTGTGTCAGAACACTGAGGATGCTGCTCCCACGCACAACAAACCTCACTAAAAGAAGTGATTATGTTGTCTGTCTGCTTCTTCACTTCCCAGTTATTTTCAGCTCACCACAGCCAGCTTTGCTCTAATCACGCCTTTGAATACCAGGGTCTCCAATCACCTCTTTGTTTTTAATGCCAATGGATACAGTTAGTTCTTATTTTATCAATTTTCTCAGCAATATTTGATGCATTTTTTCATTTCTTTCTGTAAAATTCTTCCTTTTTTCCCTACAAAGTACCGCAGGCTCCTATTTTCGTTATTTTTTCCAACTATTCCTTCTCAATATCTCTTAGTATTCCTCTTCCTTGTCTACCACTTAAATATTGAAGTTCCTGTAGGATTTCACTGGATCCACACCTTTTTTTCACTTCAAACAGTCTTTTTTGGCAATTTTATTCAAAATATTCTATATACCAGTGGGAAGTCCTTTCCTCACTATAGGCATCTGGCTTCTGGGACACCCCATTCTTTGACTTTTCTAGTTGCATCCTGAACATTCCTTCTCAATTACTCTTATAAGTTTCTCCCCTTCATTTTTACTTCCACTTCTAAGTGTTAGACTCCCCAGGATTCTGTTTTGGATCCTAATAGTGTCTGTCTCATCCTCCCTTAGTAGTATTACTTATGCTGATGCTTCCCAAGATTGTATTTCTACTTTGTCACTCTCCTCTGAGCTCTAACATTCTTTATTCTACTGCCTTCAGATATTTCCACTGGACTGTTTCGAAAATGTTTGAAAACAGCATTTCAACTATAGCTTTTGGTCCTCCCAAATCTTATCATTTCCTTGTCTTTCAAGTCAGAAAATTCCTTTATGAAATCCAATTTCTCCCAACAAAATATTTTAATTTGCCTACTTATTTTAATACCATTTCAACTCTCTGCCCCCATCTCCTCTCCTGTGTGTATGTATTTTCATGTTATGTTGGACAATGTTACTTGAGCAAGTAAACTGAATTTACTTTCTTGAAAATAGCAATAATAAAATCTAACTTGTTCTCATGATAAATAGGATAATATATGAAAACAACTTAACAGAGTGCTCTATATTTAATAGATACTTTCTTCTCTGTTTTCCTATTCATTGTTTCTTTTTCAAAATGTACATGTCACCTTCTCAGAGAGGATATATCTGGCTATCTTGAGTTTCCCCCTGACCCCTCTCTATCACATTATGCTATGGTACCATCTCATGACACATATTTATTGGTAGATTGGGTAAATATCTCCTCAAACTTAACATTTATGTGGGCAGAGACTCTGTCCTGTTGAACACTGTATCCAAGCTCTTAAAACAATGTTGACAAACAGTACTCACTCCATAAATAGTGGATGAATGAATAAATGAAAGAACATACTCTTAAGCACAGACATACTGTGAAAATATATACAATTGGAGTAGCTGTTTATGAATCAAGAGTGGAAAAAGTATCATCTTGTCCATTTACAATTTTGAGGCCTCTAAGGAAGTCACTCAGTTATATTTAATTTATGTTTCTCTTCTATTTTTATGTAAAGATCAGTTGAGATAAAATGTTAACCCCCATAAAGTATTTTCTAATATCAAATACGTGATGTTTAAATTTTTTCTTACGCTTCATTAAGACATAACTGTTGACATTATTTTGAATTAATGGTTGATTTACTCTGATACACTTATAATCTCTTACTGGATTACTACTTCATTCAATATTAAACATTTTCTAAGAATTATTGTGAGTTATAGATTAAAATCATAAATTCAAAAAGAGTTAAGACATACAGTTATTTTTAAAAATACATTATTGAAAATGTCTAGAAAAATTCCAAATACAAGTTAACTACTTGTTAAATATCCCACTGCTGGGTTTGTTTTTCTTTTGACCCTGAAAAAAAGACTAATTCCTGAATGTTCTGTCATATCAGAATGTTACTTCCTTAAGATGGCATTTATTAAGGCTATTTTCAAATTCCACTTGTCACTTAAATGTAACTCTCTCTTCCCCCTGTTGATTTCATGTACAATGATGAGCAAATCTCCTTTAAGGCCTCCTCTTGTGTATACAGCAGCATGCTCATCCATTTCATGTGGCTAGATAGGGACTTGGTTAACAGGGACTTCTGGGAGGGCTTTGGGGATAAAACTCATGCTCCGACCACTACTGAGCCTCTGCTTTAGAGATTACCTTCAACTTCACACCAATAAATGGATATTTGATTTTGCATTTGTCATTGGCTCTCTGGTGTTTAGCTCCCTAGAGAAACTCAGTAGAGGTATAGCTAGACAAAGGATTCAATAATGCCTATTTTGTTGGCTAAAATATTATTTTATAATATTAATAAATGTCTCTAAATCCTAATATATAGTGTGTCTCTGTTATGACAAAAATGACTAATTTTGGGTTTGTATTAAATCGACAGGCCCTTAAGCTCCCTTCCATTCTTGAAATATTCTTAAAATTCTAGTCCAAACAGGGTGTTTCAAACGTGCTCTGAAATGAATAATGGTCATATTTTTAAATAAATGTACTTTCAGATATAAAAGGAATATATACTTACTGATAGAAATATTGCATGCAGAAGGGATGAAAATCATCCGTAATAAAATGAACCAAAGCAAGCAACTGCGCAGAGTTTTAGGTATTTTCTTTTTTTATTTGCATGTCTTTATGCTGCTAGAAAAATAAAATATATATTATTTTCATACTAGTTAACTGAATACATAATGAAAAATTTCTCATGCCATTAAAAATTCTTAAAAAGTATCTTTAGGCTCTATAATGGTCTAACAAACAGGCAGTCATGATTCACCTAATAATTCCATTATGGAAATTTGGCTATTTTCCCTAAATTAGTCATTAGGAATGACTATAGGTAATTTCTATCTGCATTTCTGGTTATTTTCCCCACAATTTTCCAAAATTAATTTATTGGATCAAGTATTTTAAGCCTCTAGAAATACTGGTAAACAGCCAAATAAGCTGCCAGTAGCTCTGTATGGAAGTATTCATTTTATCAAAAATTCATTCAGCATGAATTCTTATTGAAAAATAGTAATTTAAATGATGTTAAAAATAATTTGCATTTACAACATTTTCTTTTCCTTTTTTTTTTTTTTGTAAGGAAGATCAGCCCTGAGCTAACATCCATGCCAATCCTCCTCTTTTTGCTGAGGAAGACCAGCCCTGAGCTAACATCTATTGTCCATCCTCCTCCTTTTTTTCCCTTTTACTCCCCAAAGCCCCAGTAGATAGTTGTATGTCATAGTTGCACAGCCTTCTAGTTGTTGTATGTAGGATGCCACCTCAGCATGGCCTGACAAGCGGTGCATCTGTGCCCGCCTGGGATCTGAACCTGGGCCGCCAGTAGCGGAGCGCACACACTTAACCGCTAAGCCACGGGGCTGGCCTCTTACAACATTTTCTTAATCCTATTGTTGTTCTTAAATTTATTGTTTTTAATTTATTTTGGTATATTATTTTTATAGAACATTTATAAATATTTATAGAATAACATTACTATGGTCAACATAAATATTTCATTGCCATATATACTGGGGAACAATGGAGAAACTCAAACACACAAGCAGTATGTAAATCAATGTAACTGGTGCAGCTAATATGAATTTTGTCACCACAGGTGGAAGTAATATCACATTTATTTCACTGCTCGAAGTAAAATATAGTCTGTCCTGAGATCCCTTCTAAACATTCTGGTAGGAAGTTCAATGGCAGCCGCCGTTCGGGTTCTTCTTCCCTCAGAATTCTGTGTAGAGCACAGGGATCTTGTCTAGTTCAGAACTAGGAATCAGAGAGGCATGACAAGTACTGTCGACATGCTTTGCCCTGTCACCTCTAAGAGCAGGAGGTATTACAGGATTTTTCTCTCCACTTCCTGAGGTCTTGCTGTCTGGGGACCATAAGGAGAAACACGTCTGACCAACCCCTTAATAGTGAGCCTGTCTCTACTTCTCATACATAATGTATTTCCCAGACACTACCGCCAACTACATTTGTTTCTTTCTTAAAAGTAGGCTCTCTTGATGAATGTGGGTTACCAGAAAGTGTCTATTTTCGCTAAAGTAAGCAGAAAACGAGGTACACACACTTCCCTAAACTTCAAGCTGCTGACTTTGACATCCTCACATTGCTGTGGGTCAGAGCTCCTCATCAAAATCAGTTTCTTTGGCTCAAACTTTTCAAGTCTCAACCATTTGTTAAGATACCAGGATCCACTCATCTGAGCAGTTGGCTTCTGAGGGGTTTATAAATGCCTTCAAAGTTCTAACTTCTGTGACTAGTCTTCACGGGCACTGTGAAGACTGTTTCTTGTGCCGCTAAAGTTGCCATGGCTTTCCTTACTCAGAGAGGTGCTTTCTTTTCCTTCACCATCTTCAGCAACTGGAAAACCAAAAGACAACCTTTCAATAAGGTGCAGTTTGAAGAGGATTATTGTGCTCAATACTGTCTCAAGACATACACATTCTATGTGAGATTAATATTCGTGGGTCTAAAACTCGCAGGTCCAGTGTCCTCCATGAGTTTCTAAACTCAACAGTAAACATAATCACACTTTCTCCAGCTTCTGGAAAACTTTAGGAAATTAACCTGAGGTTCTCCCAGATTTACAGTGCATCAAAAAAGTTTATTTTAAAGTGTGTAAATATTCAGTCACTGTCGCTGAATATGTTTATATTTTGAGTACTTGTAGCTAGGTTACAAATTTAAAGCTAAGCTTCCAAAGACATTCCATGAGATTCTCAACTTTCCCCACCCACACACATTCCCTCCCTGACACAACACAAACCACTACTTTCTGGATGTTGTCCAATGTTCTAGAATGATAACAGAACTCCATAATGAAGACTCAAATATCTATCACCTAAGTAAAAGAATTTTGTCCCTGTAAAACACCACCAGTTCTGGTAGTGTTATTTCTTCCATCAACCTGGTGATCTTTCCAACCTTTTCCAACACGTGAATCCCTGTCTTGGGTGGTATTTCCCATGGAGGAAAATAAGAAGACCTTTTCTCCCAGAACATTGGCAATTTTAGGCAGTAGGTGTCCCTCCATTTCCTGTAAGAGTTGAGTTTTTTGTTTGTTTTTAAATTTACTCTATTAGAGAAAATTTAAAATGCATCTTCCTTGTCCCTTTTCTTGACAATCTACTTGGAATCATGAATTAAGTCTTATCAGAAAGCCTCATCCTTGTATATAGATTCTGCTGGGCTCCCTATGACTCTTACAGCTTGTAAAGTGTTATATAGTAATGTCTCAAAATTCCTCTTATCATAGTTCATTGATATTTCTCCAGCCACTACAAATTATGAAATATGGCATATACTTTGACATATAAATTCTCCTTACCAGCGTAATGGCTTTGTTTCAAAATTAATTGTCTCCAATTATTAGGGATATAATTTAGTTTCTTATGAAAATACTTACTATACAAGAATTGTTAACTCCTCGTTTAATGACGAAGACTCCATAATTAGAAAGTATGAATTTTACTCCATCATTCTGAAGTAAAAGTACCACGTTTCTTTTACTTTTTGAAATAAAATTTAAATCACTCCATCAAGCTGGTGAGAAATTCAGTATCAGTCCTTAAGGGTGACCTTCTCCCCCACTGTCAGGGGGCAGCGATATTTTCAGGGGTCTCATGCTATCGAGTACATATAAAGAGAGCCCCTGTGTCTTGGTTTACACCAGATGCCTCTGGTATACCCGTTTTCCAAATGTTCAGTCGTCCTTAATGTCAAGTGGATCCTCTCCTCTGTTTTTGGGCCAACTTGGGTATTGGGTAAAACAAGGATTTTGCCAGGTATCTATGTTCTAGGTCCTTCAGTGTACGAAACCTGCTTCTCTATACGTCCTTGGGGCACTGCAAGAAAGTGGACTATAGATCTGTTCTCATATGAACTTCCCAGTCTTGAGAAAATCTCTAAAAACCAACCTCATCTAAAGGCACTTCTGCAACTTTGACTTAAAGATCTCATTCTCCTTACCCCCTCTTCAGAGAGTATCCTATTTTTTCTTTATGCATACTAAAAGCTTGTTAAAATTAGAGGAGTTCTGTGTTATTGTTCTAACAATTGATTTTTTTATTTGCTTGGTTTGATTATGTTTATTTACATATATAATAGCTCAATGATTAGTTTTGACTTTCTGAGATCAGGCAGATCTTGAATTGAAATTTTTGTTCCAACGTTTGGTTTCAAATTACTTAATTCTCAAAGTTTCACTTTTATCCCAGCTATAAAATTAGAGTTATAGTAGCATGATTATGAGCATTGCATACACAACATGTATAAACTATACAACCCAGGGCATGACACACAGTAAAAACAATACACATTGACAATTACTATAATCATTGTCACTAACATTTTAATATTAAGTAAAAGAGATGTTTATTATATGTGACAACTTTCTTTTACTTTTTATGGTAATTCATAACCTGAATTTTTATTTTTTCACTTATCTGGTAACTGATTTGTTTGGTGTTTTTTCACTTCTATATCCTCAGCCTCTAAAATCAGGTTGAGAACTTGGTAAACACTCATTAAATATTTATTTATTTAATTAATAATCATAAACTTTCAATAAGAGAACCTGGCTGGGGTTTGAGGGTTGGGGGACATTGTGTTTAATTGCTTCCTTCAGGTGTGAACTACGACAGGCCCTGAGGCAAGAGAACACATGTGTGTCTCTCTCCTCTTGGAATAGGTAAGGGAAAATTCCTAGGGCCCATAAACAAAATACAGCTTATGTTACTAAATTATCCTGTCACGATGATGAACATTTTTAAAAACTGAAAAGTCATTTGTTATTCATGGCAAAATTGACTTTGACATTGTTTCTTTGGATTCCAGAACTTGACTTTTATGATTCTGGCTGCATCTATGTCCAAATATTGGAGAATAGACTGTAATTCTTGCAGCACTATCATCCTCTGTCACACTGCTTTGTTCCCGTGATCCAGCTGTCTCCTCACCAATCTCAACACATTTCAAAGGTGAAGAATATATTTTAAATGGAAAAATAGTGGATTTGGTAATAATTAATGAATTAAAGTAGATTTTCACGTTTTAGTATCAACTGTTGGCATTGCGTAGCCGTGAATCTGGACAGAGCTACACTTACAAGAGAGGTGAGACGTGATATTCAATGTCCCTCCATCCCTTCTCAGCCGTGTTGACAATGAACACAGTAAGACGTGAAACCATTGATCAATGGTAAAAGGCGCAGGAAGGAGAGCAGTAGCCTTGTACTTGAAGCCCAAAGATGACAAAAAGTCTGTTCCTTCACAATGTGACAAACTATCTTTTTCTTGGTAAATTGAAAAGATGCTTTGCAAATACTGCATAGTGTACTGTCCTACGCTTTTATTTTTCTGACTTATACTTCTTAAAAAATTCCAATTATTCTCATATATTTTAGAAATCTGCGTTTTAAATGTTCCATAACTGTGAATGAGAATGAGTTTGATAATCTTTTAAACTAAACAAAGTAACTGTTTTTAATGAGTTGAAGGACAGTCAAGTAATACTAAGGATACTTTCTTTAAAAAGTAGAAGTAATTGGTAAATTTTTCTAGGATGACTTTTTTTAAATATATAGATGTATGCAAATACTTTTGCAATAATTATAAAAGTTTTTATAAAGATAATATAGTGTTTATGGTATTTGCACACATGTAGAAATAATTTAAATGGAATTTAAACCCATGGAAATTATAACTACCATTTATATAGATTATTAATTCATTTGCAAGTGTTTTATACAATGTGGAATTGTAAAATTAAGAAAATATTTTTTCTATCGAGGCTATTCACTGTCTTTTTAAAGCTACTATCATCGTTCAACTAACCAAACACCTACACCTTCAGATAATGCAGGAATTCTGGTGACTTAAGATGATACTATTAGCATAAATCTTCCCATGTATAATTTATGACTCTGAAAGTTTAAATTTTTTTCTTTCTTCCTTGGACTGTAGGCATAGTGTTCAATTTCAGCTAATCCTTTCATCTTCCTTCAATCTAGATTGTGAAGGTTGAACTGAATATAATATTCCTTATAAAATCAGAACCAAGGTCAGCCTTTGAATTTTATGATCAAAATTTCCCACAGGAGAGAAGACTAAGACCTGGGAATCAATCCAGCATCTGAAACTACCATGAGCTAATTACTGAACACTCTTTCTGAAGGTCCTGGTTTAAAAAATAAAATAAATTCCCTGATAAAAATTATACAGCTGCAAGTACAAGTTAAAAATAGTAACATCCAAATGATTTCTTTATTTTAAGATGTGATAATTTAATATAAGTAGTTTTGCATGAAAATGACCACATTGTGTTTCCGGTGGTTATCTGGCTCCTTGCCTCTAGACTCAACGCGTTCGTAAGCCCATGCATAGTATTTTGACATGACAACATGTCCTACAAAAATCCTCACTTAGGCTTCTATGTCATTTTGTCTATGCAAGTTCAGAATATATTCTCTTCTTAATGGATTATTAATTAATGGGTAGAGTAACTGAAAGCTTTCTCATCTTTGAAAATGTCCTTGTAAATGAGAATTAGGAAAAAGACAAAAAAAACCTCTACTTATGCCTCACTTCTAAATGTCTACTCCATCTTTACTGTACTCATTTCTTTTCTTCAACTTTTTATTCATTATTATTAATAAATAATAATACATAACTGCCTCTCTCTATTCCCAATCCCAGCCACTTTCCAGAACTATGCACTAACAGCTTTTTGTACTCCTTCCAAATGCTTAAAAACGTCTACACACATCCTCATATTAGGGCCTCATAAAAAGATATTTCAGTAAGTATTTGATTAAAAATATATATTAAATTTGCCTAAATAGGATAACACATTGGATAATCTAGGCAATTTGTTCAATTTTCCTTTATTTACCCACAGAGCCACCACATTGTTTTTTAATACCTGCAGATTATTTGAATGTATACCACATATAATACATATAAAGCAATATATTTTGCTGCTTCTTTTCTTCAATGATGAGCGTTTAAGTTACTTCAAGTAACTCTTTCTTGCAAAATAGCAACAAGCAAAAAACATCTTGGACACACATTTTTTTTTGTGAGGAAGATCAGCCCTGAGCTAATATCTGCTGCCAATCCTCCTCTTTTTGCTGAGGAAGATTGGCTCTGAGCTAAAACCCATGCCCATCTTCCTCTACTTTATATGGGATGCCCACCACAGCATGGCTTGATAAGCGATGCATATGTCCGCACCTGGGACCCAAACCTGCAAACCCCGGGCTGCTGAAGCAGAGCACCACCGGGCCGGCCCCTGGACACACATTTTTGAACGTATAAGAATGTAAGATAATTTTCTTTTCTTTATTTTTGTATCCAAAATCAATGACCTTTATTTTTAAATCATGAAATATTTAAAGTAAGCAAAAAAGTAAATAGAAAAATGTAATAATAGACATGTCCTTAACATCCAGATTTAACAACTGTTAGCATTGTCATTTTTTTAGATCTGTTAAAATGTATGTATTAGATTTTTGCTTGAAATGCATTCCCTTCTCTCCCCCAAGGAAACCCTGAGCCTGAAGTTGGGTTTATATGCTTTTTCCATGTTTTATATTTCACTACAGTATGTGGTAGATATCCCCAAATGTTATGACTTGGCATTTTTCACATTTACATAAACCGCAAAGTACTCTATGTATCCTTCTAAAAGTTTAAAAAAAAATTTTTTTCATACAGCAGTCATCCATGTAGACATTAAGGAATCAAGCTCATAATTTATAAGTGCTGTATTATAATCAAATTTCAGAATATTCCACACCTCTTTCCATTACCCTATTGATGGTCATTTAGTTTATTTAAATTTTTTTACCATTAGGAAGAATTCTTCACTGATTTATCTTGACTATGTGTCCTTATGCATATACTCGAGTGATTTCAGTATATCTGCTTGAAAGTAGTATTGCCTTACAATAGAAGTGTTCATATTCAATTAAATAGTACTGTTATGCTTTCCAAAGTGATAAAGCCAATTTGCCATCCCATTATTGGGTATGAGAGTTAATGCTTCTCTATATTTTTATCAACAGTTTTTAATACTTCATTTTATGAAAGTTTTATAAAATTTCAATTTATGAGAATTTTTGTGTTATTGATTGGTGCTTGTTTTAGTTTG
Organism: Diceros bicornis minor; assembly: GCF_020826845.1. Classification (NCBI taxonomy): domain Eukaryota; kingdom Metazoa; phylum Chordata; class Mammalia; order Perissodactyla; family Rhinocerotidae; genus Diceros; species Diceros bicornis. Next base: position 57,959,558 of record NC_080754.1, read on the forward strand.
TTTTTCTCAGATTACTACAGAAGTTAAATAAATTCTCATATTTGGTGACCAAAAAGAAGAAGGTTTCTTCTACAAAATATATTTTGTTTTGCTGACTTGTAGAAATTATTTATATATACCTGATAGTAATCATTTATCTGGTTTACTTGCTGCAAATACCTTTTCACAGGCTAGGATTGTCTCTCAAATTATTTTTGGTATTTTTTTTAATTTTATAAAAGATGATTTAGTGTAAACAAATGTCAATATTTATTTTCATGGATTGTATTTAATGTTGAGAATTAAGATCACTAACATCTATCTACACAACTTGATTATCAGGGTTAAGAACAAAGACCATCTATGTCAACATGACGACTATTTGTTTCAGGAAGTTCTTGCCCAGAAAGCTAAAGCTATAGACCAATACATAACTTTGTTGTCAGCAAACCAATTTGTGTGTCTGGACAAACTTTCTCGTATCAACAGAGTAGAAAGCTAGGCAGAGCAAACAACTCACTTATGAAATAATAATTTATTTCTCAAGATTTGCTTCACAATCTTCACTTCACCGTGTCCTTCAGTTCTACACTACTATGTCTCTGACTTGGCCTGATTCTAATCAGTTTCTCATCTTAACTCCTCTAAAACCTCTTGAGTGCAAAACCCAAAAACGTGTAAATATCTTCCATGACCAACCAATTTCTTCTAAGAATTATTAAGACCCTGTCAAAATGGTATTCTCTTTTGCTAAAATAAGTTTAATAAACTTAATTTTGTTGTATAATCAGTTATCTGTGTGGTTTTCTGGAGGAACCAAACAGTTGACAACCCTAGAAGTCACACTGAGATCCAATCAAGACATCCTCACTGCTATATTTCAAAACCCCAACCTGGAACCAGTGCACTCCTGGGAAGGCCCTTTAGCCTCCTTTCAGAGGTCCTCTCGGTAGTTATTATGAGATAGGTCTCGCATTGTGTCTGACTCTGAACTCTTTTCTGTCAAGCTCCCAAATATTTTTCTAGGAATGAGCAGCACATTTAGGAATACTCTGACTATCTGATCAGATAAGAAAACTCTTATCCTGGGCAGAAACCAGCCTCATTAGTAACAAGAGGACTGTCTGTTCTTGCCACATTTTGCTGTGAGTCATTAAGAGGAAGGTCATAGGGAAGAGGATGGACATAGTACCAATAACACCATCTCTCAAATTGGATGTAAAGACTGATGAATTTAGGTTTCAACAGAGCATTGATCTTTACAGACAAACTTTTGTGGTTCAGCTATCAAAACTTTGTGAGAAATTTCCCCAATCTCATCTTGTTTTGACTCTGAGTGTGGTCTAGAAGCAATCACCTCTCTAAAAATTCTGTTTGCCAAAAATTGAAAAATTGTCAAGTCTACAAGAGAGGGAGCCAGCCATTAGATTAAGGGTCTGAGAAATAAAGTACATAAACAACATAGTCAATGAACAATTTCCAGACCCTCATAAATCTGTCTCATTGTAAGCTGGGTACACTTTGCATCAGATTATTGCTTCTTATGCGTATTCAAACTATGGCTCTAATTCTTGTGCTTATCTTTAAATATGGCACAATTTCACCAAGGATAATTGAGAATTAAATGGTCCTTTGGGAAACCTTCAATATGAACAAAATATTCATTTGAGAAGTAGCTACAAAAAAGGGAGATTGTAAAATTCCAAACATCCAATGGTCTGCATTTTTTATTAGTACATGAAATTTTCCTAAAAAAATTCAGATTTCAGAATTGTTTTGATAAAATATTTCTTGGCCAAGGAAAATTATAAACATACAAAGCTTTCCATCCCCTAAACCACCCAAATCAAGACCTAAACACAATGGTCTTTATTTTAGTAGCCTTTGTTCCCTGAACTATGCACTTTTATTAACATCTTTCCATAATCGTCTTTATGATCCACTTTCCTTTCATTTTCTCGGGTCAGAAACACCCATAGCTTACTTGTTTCTTAAAATTAATCTCCCTTTGAAACAGGCAAGGCTCTCATAGTTGGTTAAGTCCTGGTCTCATTTTCTACTTAGGACTGTTATTTAAGAATTTTCAAAATTCTGTGAATATTGTATATAAATCAACATTTTCCAACCAATAACAATTGGTTCATATCCTAATAGCAATCTTAGATGGAAAAAAATGGTGTATAAAGTCAGATTGGGAAGATTCTGAGGGTGATTTATAAGACTAAAAATTGCATAGAACGTGTGGTAGATTTAGAAAAATGTAGATGTTGAACAACATCTTTTCAAAGCTTTACCCAGAGTCTTCCCAATAAAAATAGATTGGACTCTAATTCAACCCTGCAGGTAAGAAAGGATGAAATTTATTGGAAACTTCTGGAATAAGCTAGCACCACAAGACACCACGCAGGAGTGGATCCTGAAGCACACGTGACATTGGCTCTTTCACTTTTTATGACCAACCTCAAGCCAGAATTAAATGGATTTAATTTGTGAGTTCAAACTGGACTGGTAATGGTCTCATTGCCAGATCTCCAACTCCTCATTGATCATTTCAAAAAAGACTTGCAATGAAAACAGACCCCAGCCATAAAGCACCTGAGGAGGGAGCATCTTGATAAAGACACTTGAGGATACTGTAAGCAGCAAGGACATTAGAAAAATAATTGTTCTGTACTGGCTAAGAAACTTGTGGAGTAAAATAGAGTTGTGATCAACGAAGCTGAGGATATGGTTGTGGCTTGGATATGAGGATATGAGGATATAAGGATATGGATGTGACTTGGATATGTATCCTTGGATATGAGGATATCCAAGAGGATACCGAGCACCTCATTTTTCTTTAGGTGTCACCCAGCTTCCCTTGGTATGAGTTATTTTAATAAATAAACTAATCAGGAATCAACTAGAAATGACTTTTTAGATGACAATATCAGAACAAGCCAGGCAATCAAAAATCTAATACCTCGAGTTCTGGAAAATATGGAGTATTTATTTCTATCTCTCCAACTAAGTAACACTAAAAATCCTAGATATTATATACAAAATAAATAAAAGAAGACTCTTAATGGTAAAGAGAAGAAACATATTGACTGGGGATCCTGGGACTTAAGGTACAATACAGTGATGAGTTTGTTGTGTCTTCTTTTTGCCTCCTATCGTCCCTGCTTGCTGAAGAAGCCCTCAACCAGAAGTTCCAAATGGCACCAAGAAAAATGGTCCCAAGAAAAGCCTGTTCTCTCTTACCAAAGAATCATAAAAGCAGCAGCCTAGCCATATAAATCATGTTTATGATAAATGCCCTCTTTCAGTAAAACATCAAGGGAGGGAAAAAAAGAGCAAAGACTGCAAGGACTGCAAAGACTGAGAGGCTAGTCCAGACTTCACCTTCACTGGCAGTAACAAGGCACCTCCCTCTTCCTCACCACAGTGATGTCAGTGGAGGCTAAGAGGAAAGGCTAAGCTTTTACCACTGCCCAGTGGTGATTCATAATTTTCTGTAAAATTCCCCAGTTTATTTGTGTTTTACGATGCTTACCTAATATTTTTCCAGTGTCTCCTGTTTCATTCCTAATATTGTTTACTTGTATCTTCTCTGTTTTTCCTTCAAAACATTGTACCAGAGATTTGTTTTATCCTGAGTCATTTTCTAGAACCAGCTTTGATTATTTTGATCTTCGCTCTGTAATTTGTTTGTTTTCCATATTCACTCATATTTTCTCTTGTGCATACTTAATAATTTTTAGATTCACAACCGTTTTACACTAACTGATTTATTGAGTTGAATTAAGTATTAGGAATATATTTAGAGATAATAGTAAAAGTCACTATAATAGTGTATTAAAGTAAATAGGACATTATTTTTCTCTTATTGTCAAAGAGATTGGAGGTGGAGGAGGTGATGACACCAAGATGGCAACATAAGTCATTCCTGACTTCAGTCTTCCTCCCAAGAAGACCAATTTGCAACTATCCATAAATAAGACACCATTTTTTTTTTTTTTTTTTTTTTTGGTGAGGAAGACTGTCCCTGAGCTAACATTTGTGCCAATTTTCCTCCATTTTGTATATGGGATGCCACCACAGCATGGCTTGATGAGTGGTGTGTAGATCTGTAACCCGGGTCAAAACTGGCGAACCCCAGCTGCCAGAAGTGGAGCACAGGAACCCAACCACTACGCCACAGGCCAGCCCCAAGACACCATTTTTAAAATCCCAGAACCAAAGAGACTGAGAAGGACTGTGTTAGAAGGGTAAGAGGAGTGGCTAAACTTTGACAGTATTGCCCCTGCCCCAGGCTGGCACAGAACTGCACCAAGAGAGCTCCCCTGGGCCAATGGTTTCTCTGGTGGGAAAAGACAACCCAAGGGGAACATGCAGCTCCCCCAGCATTGCGGGCCGCTTGCCAGGAGGCCTACTGGGGCCTTGCCTCATGGGAATCTGTGTGGCTAGACCACTGGGGATCAGACAGAGATGGAGAAGGGGGTGGAACTTTAGCAACCAGTATTCAAGTCTTGGTGGACCACTGGGCTTGCAGTGGTGCACAAAGAGGGAGCCCAACCAGTACCTTGGCCCATCTGCAGAGCCCAGTTGGTGGCTCATCTGGTCGAGGAGCTTAGTTGGAAGTTCTACCTGATTTAGGTTCCTTGTTAATGGACCATACTGGCCTTGCAACCTGTTCTACCACCCCACCAAGGCAGGGAAGCAAATTAACAGCTCCACCTAACTGCTGTGCATTGCTTCCAGTCTCACTCACCCAGGAAGCCTGGTTGTAGAACCTGGGCAGCCACAGAGCCCATCTGAGAGCCCTGTTCAAGCGGGGAGTCAACCCAGCAGCCTTGCACAACTGTTGAGCATAGCCTCTGGCCCTGCATAACTAGGGAGCCTAGAACAGCAACATGTGATCATATCAATAGATGCAGAAAAAACATTTGACAAAATTCAACATCCATTCATGATAAAAATTCCCCCAAAAATGGATATAGAAGAAAGAAACCTCAATATAATCAAGATCATATATGAGAAGCCCACAGCTAATATCATACTCACTGGTGAAAAACTGAAGATCAGAAACAAGACAATGATACCCACTCTCACCACTTTTATTCAACAAATACTAGAAGTCCTAGCCAGAGCAATCAGGCAAGAAAAAGAAATAAAAACTATCTAAATGACAAAGGCAGAAGTAAAATTGTCTCTCTTTGCAGAGACATAATCTTATATATAGAAAATCCCAAACACTGCGCCAAAATACTGTGAGAACTAACAAATTCATTATAGTTGCAGGATACAAAATCAACATACAAAAAACATTTTATTTCTATACACTAACAACAAACTATCAGCAAAAGAAAACAGAAAAGAATCTCATTTACAATAACATCAAAAACAATAAAATTCTTAGTACTAAATTTAACCAAGGAGTGAAAGATATATACACCGAAAACTAAGAAATTGATGAAAAAAAAAAAATAAGACACAAACAAATGGAAAGATATCCCATGTTCATGGATTGGAAGAGTTAATATTGTTAAAATGGTCACACTACCCAAAGCCATCTATAATTTGATGCAATATCTATCAAAATTCCAATGGCATTTTTTACAGAAATAGAAAAAAATCCTAGATAGAACCACAAAAGACCCTGAATAGCCAAATTAACCCTGAGAAAGAAGAACAAAGCTAGAGACATCACATTTCCTGATTTCAAACTATATTACTAATCTGTAGTAATCAAAACAGTATAGTACTGGCTTAAAAACAGATTCATAAACTAATGGAACAGAACTGAGAGCCCAGAAATAAACCCAAGCATGGTCAAAAATATTTGACAAAGGAACAAAGAATACTCAGTGAAGAAAAGATAGTCTCTTCAAAGATGGTGCTGGGAAAACTGTATATTCACACGTAAAATAATGAAACTGGACCCCTATCTTACACCACTCACAAAAATTAACTCACAGTGGATTAAAGACTTAAATGTAAGACCTGAAACATAAAACTCCTAGAAGAAAATATAGGGAAACAGCTCCTTGACATGAGTCTTGGCACTTATTTTTTGGATATGATACCAAAGCACAAGCAATATAAGTAAAAATAAATAAATGGAACTACATCAAATCAAAAAGCTCTGTCTGCATCATAAAAGAAATGATCAACAAAATGAAAAGGCAACTTACAGAGTGGGACAAAATATTTGCAAACTACGTATCTGACGAGGAATTAATATCCAAAATATATAAGGAACTCATACAACACAATAGCAAAACAAAAATAATCTGATTAAAAAATAGGCAAAGCATCTGAACAGACATTTTTCCAAGGAAGATATGCAAATCCTCAATAGGTACATGAAAAGGTGGCTCCGCATCACTAAGCATCAGGCAAATGCAAATCAAAACCACAATGAGATACCACCTCACACCTGCTAGAATGGCTATTACCAAAAAGACAAGAGATAACAGTGCTGGTGAGGATTTAGGGAAAAGGAAACCCTTGTACACTGTTAGTGGGAATGCAAATTGTTACAGCTACTTTGTAAAACAGTATGGAGTTTCCTCAAATAGAACTATAGTATGATCCAGCAATCCCACTTCTGGGTATACATCTGAGGAATGAAATCAGTATCTCAAAGAGATACCTGTACCCCCATGTTCACACACACACACACAAACACACAATGGAATTTTATTCTATTATTCAGACATGAAAAGGAAGGAAGTCTTGCCATTTGCAACAACATGGATGGACTTTAAGGGCATTATGCTAAGTGAAATAAGTGACAGAGAAAGACAAATACAGTATGTTCCCACTTTTTTGGGTGGGCCCCAATCCCATAGACCGAGTCCTTATAAGAAGAGAAGGCAAGGACAGAGATGTGAACCTGCAGAGGAAAGACCATGTGAGGACACAGGGAGAAGATGACCATCTGCAAGCCAAGGAGAGAGGCCTTAAGAGAAACAAAACTTGCCCACACTTTAGACTTCTAACCTCTAGGACTATATTTTGCTTTAACACTTTTCAAGGAAATATGACAATTGATGGAATTAAAAAATGTATCAGTTTTTATAAAGGAGCTTTTTTTTTTAATTATTTTGTATCAACTGATTTGATCTATCTCTAAATTTCTCTTTGCTTTATTATTTTCACATTACAGTATTTTGTTTCTTCTTGACAAGTCAAAGTTAAAAGGCATGTTGTAAGTTTACATGACACAAAATTGATTTTTCTGCTGTAAATTTTGGTTGTTTCCAAAGTGTTCAGTTGCTTGTGAAGAATAAAACCATCATATTCATCTTGACTAAAACCTTTTGATGATGCAGCTTCTTTTAGATTGTTCTGCAGTTGATTATTTTAGTGTTTCAACTAAAAATGGTGTGTATGATTTCACACATTTCTGTCCCAGAATCTTTGGGAATGAAGATTTTTAGCAATAGAGTTTTTGACAAACTCTCTTCTAAGATGTTGAAAATCCAACATTGATTGAGTAATGATAAGAATATGGCTTTGAAATGCTTATAACTTTGGACACAATGTAATCACTAAATGATCACAATATATATTGATAAAAAACAAATGCTAGTATACGTTCCATAATCCATGCCTTTGGGGAGCACTGCATTTGCCTTTGAAAATCCTTCAATGGATATTCACAGTGAATTAATGTGCATTGGGCATTAAATGGACAACTTCTGCCTAGAATGGTAATTAATCCAGCTGATATGTGTTAAAAATTCACTATATGCCATGTTTTCTGCTTAGCAGGGTATGTGCATTGTTTTGCACAATCCTCCCAAGGTCTTTGAGATAGGTACACTATTGTCTCTTTTTTTGAGATGGGAAACCTTTGCCTTAGAGAGCTTAGGTAACTTTCTCAGAGCCTTAGGTGTAACTGGGATTTAAAATCCTAGTCTCTGTGACTATAGAGCCCACAGTTTAAACTACTTTGAGCATTGCCTTGCACATCTGTCTTTTGATATCCAGATTACATTTACCTTATAGTTTTAAAACTTTAAAAATTTTCCGTATTGACGTATTTGAATCTAGACTGACTAGGGAGGGAATGGCTGCAGCAGCATTGTTTTAGATATGAAAAAGCTGAGCAACTCAGGTCTTCTTATTTTCAATCAAAATCTTTCCAAGCCGTAGGATCATTGGCAGCTTTGTTAGTCTGAATACAGGTTAGGCTGCTGTAACAAAGAGACCACCAAAATTAGTGGCCTTTAAAGATAAGAATTTATCACTTGAATATAAAATTCTAGGTAGAAGATTCAGGGCTGAAATGATGAAAAAATTGAGGACCCAGACTCTGCTTGCGTTCTAATTCATAGTCCAAAATGGCTGCTGATCCTACCACCAAATATGCATTCCACCTGAGAAAGAGAGAAAGAGGAAGTAGAAAGGGAAATGATTCCTCATTCTCATTAAGGGTATGACCCAGCAATCCTACAGTTAGCCTCAGCTCCCATTCAGTCAGAACTAATCCAATGGACACAAATAGGCCAGGAAGGTAATGAATAATCTTTCGTTAGGCAACCAAGTGCACAGCTAAAAATTCTATTAAGTGAGAAAAAGAGAATTTATAATATGTAAAAAATAACAGTTTATTTCAAATAACATCAAAATGTTAAGAAAATTAACATTATTGTCCAACTACCAACAAACAGATTTCTAGCATTAATGTAATAGTGGATACTGACAATTCATCGCTATTCTGCTAGGTCTCTCTCTGCTAAGCCATTCTCATTTTAGAGATCAGTAAAGGAATACTGGGAAAATTTTAAAAACTTGTCCATGTTCTCCCCTCTCCCCTCAATAAGGAGTACAACAAGGACTTGTAGTCAGTTGTGAGTTTATAGAGTCCATGTTATTAACTAATGAAATATCATTTTTTCCCATATATTACCATCCTTTGTTTCCCTCTCCTTTTAGAACCCATAATGAAAGAAAAAGGAGGCATCTGCTAAGTATTACTTCTCTTGCTTCATTTTTTCTCTTTTTTAAATTTATTTTATAATGTTCTCACTGGAGATTAAGCAGGTTAACCTAAATAGTGAGGAAGAGAGAGAAGATTCATTTATGTGTTTACTCATCAAAATTTATTAAGACCCACTATATGCTAGACATTCTTCTGGTCAGTGGGGAGACAGAGGTAAAGGAAACAACTTACAGAATTTACATTTTAATGGAGAGAGAAAATAGCCAATAAAGAAAGATGGAGATTATGGCGTTGGTAATAAATATCATGACAAAGTATGAAGCAAGTGGAAGAAGAGAGGTGCTATTTCATAGGTGGTCAGTAGGCAAGTCCCACTAATATGGTGGCATTGGAGCAGAGAGCTAAAGGAAGAATGAAAGCAAGTCATGTAGACATCTGAGGGAAGAGTACTTCATGCAGAGGGAGGAGAAGGGGTAAAGGACCTAAGGAAGGAATGTGTTGCTAATGTTTGAAGAAAAGCAAGGATACAAATGTAACTTGTAAAATAAAATAACATTGAGCTTTTTATTTAAATTTTCAAAAGTATATATATCCTTTCTTTTTTTTCAGCTTTATTGAGATTTAATTGACACTGTGTAATAACACTGCATAAGTTTAAGGCATACAATGTAGTGATTTTATATATGTATATATTGCAAAAATGATCAGCACAATAAAGTTAGTCAACATATCCATCGCCTCACATAGTTACAAATTTTTTCGTGGTCAAAGGGTACAAGTGTCTAGTTATAAGATGAATGAGGTCTGGGGTGGGATGCACAGCTTGGTGACTCTAGTTAACAATACTGTGTTGCATATTTGAAAGTTGCTAAGAGAGTGGATTTTAAAAGTTCTCACCACACACAAACAAATCTAAAGTATATTTTCAGTAGAATTTCTGAGTAGAAGTCTCTGCTTTTCTTTAGAAAATGTAAAATCAAAATAATATAAGTCTCCTCTTTCATTAAAGAAAATATGAAATAAAGAAATGTATTACTTTGAAACAAATGTGCTTCTATTAAAAGGAAACTGTAAAGCAAACCTCTTGGGGCTAAAAATATTCAGGCACCGTGTTAAAATCCCTTCACTTCGATGATAAGGCAAGCCGAGAATACATAAATGTGGGATACAAGGAATGAAATAAAGAACTTGCCTGTAACTACTCAGATTTGGGGAAATAAATATTTATTAATTCTGCCTGATCATAATTGAAAGATTTTTTGATATTGTTTTTATATGCCATTCAATGTAAAGGTGTAAGGTCTTTCTTCTTACAAACTTATAAGACAACTACATCCAGAATTCAATGTAAAATCCATTGACTTAAGGTATTTTCCTGGAGACAAGAATATGTTTTTGTAAGAAACAAGATCCATAGTAATACATGCCTATTATTTTTATTTAAAGTACAGATGACAGCATCATAGTTTCTCTCTTCTTTCCTTTTTAATCTCAAAATAAATATAAAAAGTTAAAAGAGGTTTTGGTTGTGGGGGGTGTCTACGATCCTTTATGTATCATTTGCAAAGTAGGTATTAAGACACAAAATTATTAGGATGCAAAAGTGATTTTTACGGTTTCCAAAGCCTAACCATGTCATGGAACATGGTTCATACCTTTACATTAACTTCTATTATAATAATTCTTTCAAGTTGTATACTATGATTATGAAAAATATTTATCCATCTTTCCATTTAAGAAAAATTGACTCAGAACTCCCTGTGCACTAGGTATCTCCATGCTAGGGATAGAAAGGGGATTAAGGCACAGTGCTTATCCTCAAGAAGATCATGGTCGAGTGAGGAAGCCATACTGATAAGCAACTACAGCATTCAATACAAGAGGTGACATGATCATGATATGCCTAGGGTAGGGTGGTGGACAAAGATGGACAGCAGATAATACCGGTGAGACAAGAAATTAATTCAACAGTTTTTCAGCAAATGTTTCTCAATCTCTTACTATGTGCCACACACTATTTTTATTGCTGGGGCCACAGCAGCGAACAAACAGCCTTCACAAAGCTTACATTTCCTCTTGGTGAGACAGATAATGGACAAACACACACAAGTAAGTTGTAAGCCAGATGGCGATAAGCGCTTCATGCCTGAGAGGACTTCTGAATTTGAACTTGACAGCCATTTGAGGTATGGGAAAGTCCTGCTTAGGGTAACTTATCTAGGATCAGAAATCATGTCAGCTGTCATTCCTGTTATCACCATATGGAGAGAATAGAAGAGAAAAAGTCAATGAAAATTGTTCTAGTTTGTTCCATTTCCAAGTTTATATACACAATATGGAAAGCACAGTAATGATCAAGAATGACTAGTAACCAATCCATAGTGTGTTAGAATAATACATGTGTATGTGGCAGAGGAAATAGAGGCAAAGATTTGACTATTGGGTAGTCTAGGTGTGGAAATAAAGGTCACCATTATGACGAGAACTGGCGTGTTCAGGGTGGTATGGCCATAAACAAGGTTCACCGTTAAAGGGTGCAACAGGAAAGAAAATATTTTAACCTTTTTCCATTCTCCCTTCTCACAATAGAAAGGGGGAGCATTCTTTAACTTGACATCCAGCCTCCTCAGATACTATGGGGTGAGGTGGAATAAAGGGTAAGAAGGCAAACTCTTACGTTTCTCTACATGACACGAAGGAAAATACAGCAGTGACATTTTTTGTGGGGTGAGAACTGCAATTAAGGAAAGAAATGTAGAACAAAGGAAGTTTTAGAGAAAAATCTTTAAGGTCTAACTTTGTGACATGTATTGTGACCCCAACACTTGTGTCCTCACGATACGTTGGATGAACATCTGCCTTACTCCTTAAGAGTTTTGTTAATGCATCTATTGCTGTGTTGAGAAAGCTGAAGTATAATTCTTCAAGAAAACTCAGTACATAGGATTTGCTATTATAGTCAAATTGACCAGTAAGTACATATGAAATGTTCTAGAATGTGTGAGGTACTGACTTTGGGCAGTACGGTAGAATGATCTGGTTTAGTGTGCAGGCTATGGAGCCAGACAATTTGTGTTCATATCCTGTCTTCAGGGGTTACTAGCTGTGTGACCTTGAGCATGTTAATTGACCTCAGCGTGCCTCAGTTTCCTAATCTGTAAAATAGAGAGTATAAGAACATTTAATTATGTTTGTTGTGAGGATTAAATAAACTAACATGTGGTATATCAACACGAATTCTCAATAAAGATTAGCAATTTCTATTTTTAGTTATCTCAACAGAAAATATTTATTTCTTAAATTACTCTCCTTTTATTCTGTCTCATTTGCAACATGAGAGATAAAAAGAAAATTACTTACAATATTACAACTATTAAAAAGCTGTTAGAGGGCCGGCCCCGTGGCATAGTGGTTAAGTGCACGTGCTCCGCTGCTGGAGGCCCAGGTTCGGATCCCGGGCGTGCACTGATACAATGCTTGTCAGGCCATGCTGTGGCAGCGTCCCATATGGAGTGGACGAGGATGGGCACGGATGTTGGCCCAAGGCCAGTCTTCCTCAGCAAGGGGAGGAGGATTGGCATGGATGTTAGCTCAGGGCTGATCTTCCTCACAAAAAAATAACTAACTAACTAAATAAATAAATAATAAAAAGCTGTTAGAGAAGGCAAAAATAAAGAAAAATAATGGAAAGATGAAGTAATTTTAATAATATAACTAGATTTTTCTTTTTAGTAGAACAAAAAGTTACATGCAAAAGTCTAAATTGCTAGAGGAATTCTGTAACAGCTGAGTCTATTTTGAAATAGGCTGAGGGTTTTCATTTTACTAATTTTCAAATGCAGTGTTAACCTTTAAAGTATGTTGGCACTCTTTTAAAATTTGTATTCACAGTAAATCTCTCAGGTAAAATAATGTTTTTGTGAACCTAATAATTTTTAAAATGTATTTGTAAGATTGTGTGTGGGTTGGACAACATTATTCCTATTGTTAAAATTTAAGCATTTTCATTTAGTTAGGGATTTTATTTTTTATGCAAATAACAGAAAACCTAACAAAAAAATAGCTTAAACAAATTAGAGTATGCATTTTTCTTATATTAAAGAATTGCCGAAGCAAACAATCCAGAACAGGTACAGCTCTTTTTGTCACGAAATACTCATGCTTCTCCTCAAGTCCAGTCATCTTTATTATAGGGTTTGTCACCTGAGATGTATAAATGGCTACTCCACCTCCAGTGTCACTATAGTGTTCTGGGAAGGATAGAGGAAAGAAAGGGCAAAGGACAAACTGTATGTTTCAATTCCTTTCTAAAGTGTTTTTTCTGTAAATCAATCCCAGTAATTCTCACTTATATTTATTGGCCAGAACAACGCCTATTTCACTTGGTAAGCTTTCTAAGAAAGAAGGGGAGAATGGATATTTCATGGGTAGCTAGTAGTGTCTACCTGCCTAAATAAAAATATACATCCAGATTTAAAGTAATATCCACTTTTTATTTTAAAATTCTTATTTTAAATAATTCTTAACAGTTAACCATTTACACCAATTACTTATTCTCTTAGAAAAAATCCAATGACATAATAGGGTTTGATAATTTCGACACAGAGGGTAATTATAATTTAATAATAATAAGCAAATGTTTTCTTTAAATTTAATAGACTAAGAAAAACTCATAAACAGCTCCGACATAGACATCATGTGCTCTACACTCTAATTAAAATAAATATCTATAGGGATCACATGTTGAAAATCTTTCAAAACTTGTTATCCAGCTATTTCTTGATAGCCTTTGGGCATAAATGAATTTCAATCCCAGATAATTTTTTAATCTATCTTTCCATCTGGTTTCTAACAAACAAAAACGGGCAAATTTAGCAAACATTTTAAGATAAACATAAAGCATGTGAAGCATCATGAACTTACCACTAATGACCTTGGGATATTAAATATTTCATGCTTCATGCTTCAATACTTAATGCTAAATTAGGAAATGCATTAATCTATTTCTTCTTTCATTCAACAAATATTTAAACCAGTTAGATATTACCCTCTGCACAGTACAGGGGTATTATTGAGAATCTATGAATCAACTTAGCATTTTGAAATATGTTCTAATAATTAACTGTTTTGTGATGGAGAAAATTAAAAGCAAGTTAAATTCTTTTTTGAAGATTTTTTTGTGTGTGTGTGAGGAAGATCAGCCCTGAGCTAACATTCATGCCAATCCTCTTTTTGCTGAGGAAGACCGTCCCTGAGCTAACATCCATCTCCAATCCTCCTCCTTTTTTTTCCCCAAAGCCCAGCAGATAGTTGTATGTCATAGTTGCACATCTTTCTAGTTGCTGTATGTGGGACGCGCCCTCAGCATGGCCAGAGAAGCGGTGCGTCGGCGCCCCCAGGATCCGAACCCGGGCAACCAGCAGCAGAGCGCGCACACTTAACCGCTAAGCCACGGGGCCGGCCCCGAAGATATTTTTATCTTATTTGATTAAAAAGCTCTCTATGAACTGCCAGCTCTGGGTTTCCTATGATTATCCTGATGAGGTGAGGAGGCTAAGGCAGAGCATAAGTCATACGAAGTGGCACAGACCCAAAAGGAAGACAAAACCAAGCTATTGGATAAAATATCCTTCTTTCATAGGTGGGATCTAAGAAGGGCTGTACTTCACAAATGCTCCTTTCAGACTGAGAGCAAGTTGTATACAAGAAAGAGTAAAGAGCACCTTCGCTTCAAAAGCTGACCTAAAATAGCTTTGCAATGGTTACAGGCAAGTATTCTCACTGGGAAAAGCAAAGGCTGCAATAACTCAATGATTTTAACCTGGATATGGTCCATACAATTGCCACCTGCTGGAGCGGACAAGCTTCTAGGTCAAGTGGTTACTTCAAGTGAAAATGTGAAGGTTATGTTCATCATTCAAAACTCTGAGCGAGTTGAAACTTCATTTGGATGAAATAAATTTTGCTTCATCTTAATTTCTGTATGAAGCCAGGAGATATGCGGTGATAGATTTATACCACCAAGTGATAAATTTTCTGAACAATGTTATATTTTCCCCAACTATATAATAGCTTATAGGAAAAATACAATCTAGGAAAGTTCATCTTATACAGAAGGATGCCATCATGAAGGTGATACAAAGAGAAATATAATGTAATTCCAGATATTGATGTTCTTACATGAGATGTAAGAATCCCAGAAGAGTTGAGAAAAAAAAGAAAATCATAGGATCTTCCTGTAGAATTAATTTTTTCTTTTTCAATTATTATTGTGTTATAGCTGTTATTATCAGTGTTACCAGTGCTACAATCTTCTCCATGTTCGGTGAGTTTCTCCATGATAATGGATCTAATGTTGTTTATTTGACCAGCTAGTGCTGGTCTAACAAACGTGCTGATTTAAGATTTCTTGAGCAGCCACTAGGGGCTTTTAAAATGCTAGCTTTAAAAATATGAGTTTATTGGGCTGGCCCAGTGACACAGTGGTTAACTGTGCATGCTCCATTTTGGTGGCCCAGGGTTCGCAGGTTTGGATCCCGGGCATGCACTGATGCACTGCTTGTCAAGCCATGCTGTGGCAGCATACCATATAAAGTAGAGGAAGATGGGCACAGGTGTTAGCCCAGGGCCAATCTTCCTCAGCAAAAAGTGGAGGATTGGCATCGGATGTTAGCTCAGGGCTCATCTTCCTCACAAAAAAAAGAAAAAAAGATAGTTTATTCTCTGAAGAAACATTATATATAACATATATATGTATATTTCCTACAAATAATTTTAACTCTTCAATTAATGGTAAGTCTTATCTCCTACCATAGGGGAAACAAATAGATGATCACCAAGAAACATATCTTTTTGCTTGTGTGATTCATTGGTTTGATAAATTTATCAAAATATCATCATTTAAAATATAACAGTGTTTGAATTATGCTTAGTAGAAACATGGATTAATGATTAAAAACAAGAAGTTTGTAATATCAAAGATTGATATCAATGAACTATTCATTCCTTTTTTTTTGATTGAGGTAACATTGGTTTATAACATTACATAGGTTTCAGGTGTACAATATTATAATTTGACATCTGTATATACTAAAGCATGCTTGCCACCAAAAGTCTAGTTTCTATCGCTTGCCATACAATTGATACCCTTTGTCCATTTTACCCTCCCCCCACCCGCCTATATTTTTTTTTATTGAGGTAACGTTGGTTTATAACAGTGTATAAATTTCAGGTGTACATCATTATACTTCTATTTTTGCATAGATTACATCATGTTCACCACCAAAATACTAATTACAATCCATCACCACACACATGTGCCTAATCATCCCTTTTGCTCTCCTCCCTCCCCTCTTCCCCTCTGGTAACCACCAGTCCAATCTCTGTCTCTATGTGTTTGTTTGTTGTTTTTATCTTCTACTCGTGAGTGAGATCATATGGTATTTGACCTTCTTCCTCTGACTTATTTCACTTAGCATAATACACTCAAGGTCCATCCATCTTGTCACAAATGGCTGGATTGCATTGTTTCTTATGGCTAAGTAGTATTCCATTGTGTATACATACCACATCTTCTTTATCCATTCAATCCTTGATGGACACTTAGGTTGCTTCCAAGTCTTAGCTATTGTGAATAATGCTGCAATGAACAGAGGGGTGCATGTATCTTTACGTATTGGTGTTTTCATGTTCTTTGGATAAATACTCAGCAGTGGAATAGCACTGCACTCCCACCAGCAGTGCATGAAAGTTCCTTTCTCTTCATATCCTCTCCAACACTTATTGTTTCCTGTCTTGTTAATTATAGCCATTCTGATGAACATGAGGTGATATCTCATTGTAGTTTTGATTTGCATTTCCCTGATAGTTAATGATGTTGAACATCTTTTCATGTGCCTGTTGGCCATCTGTATATCTTCTTTGGAGAAAGCCTGTTCAGGTCTTTTGCCCATTTTTTAATTGGATTGTTAATTTTCTTGTTGTTGAGATGTATAAGTTCTTTATATATTTTAGAGGTTAACACCTTATCAGATATGTGGTTTGCAAATATCTTCTCCCAATTGTTAGGTTGTCTTTTCATTTTGTTGATGGTTTTCTTTTGCTGTGCAGAAGATTTTTAGTTTGATGTAGTCCCATTTGTTTATTTTTTCTATTGTTTCTCTTGCTTCGTCAGACATGGTGCTTGAAGATGTGTTGCTAAGACTGATGTTGAAGAGCAGACTTCCTGTGTTTTCTTCTAGAAGTTTCATGGTTTCGGGTCTTACATTCAAGTCTTTAATCCATTTTGAGTTAATTTTTGTGTATGGTGTAACAGAGTGGTCTACTTTCATTTTTTTTTTGCATGTGGCTGTCCAGTTTTCCCAACACTATTGTTGACGAGGACTTGCCTTTCTCCATTGTGTGTTCTTGGCTCCTTGGTCAAAAATTAGCTATCCATAGATGTGTGGGTCTATTTCTGGGATCTCGATTCTGTTCCGTTGATCCGTGTGTCTGTTTTTGTGCCAGTACCATGCTGTTTTGGTTACTATAGCTTTGCAGTATATTTTTGAAATCAAAGAGTCTGATACCTGCAGCTTTGTTCTTTTTTCTCAGGATTCCCTTGGCTATTTGGGATCTTTTGTTGTTCCATATAAATTTTAGGATTCTTTCTTCCATTTCTGTGAAAAATGTCATTGGAACTTTGATAGGGATTGCACTGAACCTATAAATTGCTTTAGGAAGCATGGACATCTTAACTATGTTAATTCTTCCAATCCAAGAGGATGGATTATCTTTCCCTTTCTTTGTGTGTTTTTCAATTTCTTTCAGCAATGTTTTATAGTGTTAAGTGTAAGATTTTTCACCTCTTTGGTTAGGTTTATTCCTAGGTATTTTATTCTTTTTGTTGCAATTGTAAATGGGAGTGTATTCTTAATATCTCTCTCTGCTACTTTGTTGTTAGTGTATAGAAATGCAACTGATTTTTGTATGTTGGTTTTGTATCCTGCAACTTTACCATATTCATCTATTACTTCTATAGTTTTTTGGTGGATTCTTTAGGGTTTTCTATATATAAAATCTTGTCATCTGCAAATAATGACAGTTTTACTTCTTCCTTTCCAATTTGGATCCCTTTTACTTCTTTTTCTTGCCTGATTGCTCTGGCTAAGACTTCCAATACTATGTTAAATAGGAGTGGTGAGAGTGGGCATCCTTGTCTGGTTCCTGTTCTTAGAGGGATAGCTTTCAGTTTTTCACCATTGAGGATAATATTAGTTGTGGGTTTGTCATATATGGCCTTTATTATGTTGAGGTACTTTCCTTCTATACCCATTTTATTGAGAGTTTTTATCATAAATGGATGTTGTATCTTGTCAAATGCTTTCTCTGCATCTATTGAGATGATCATGTGATTTTTATCCTTCATTATATTAATGTGGTGTATCACATTGATTGATTTGTGGATGTTGAACCATCCCTGCATCTCTGGAATAAATCCCACCTGATCATGGTATATAATCTTTTTAATGTATTGTTGTATGCTATTTGTTAGTATTTTGTTGAGGATGTTTGCATCGATGTTCATCAGTGATATTGGCCTGTAATTTTCTTTTTTTGTGTTGTCTTTGTCTGGTTTTGCTATCAGGGTAATGTTGGCTTTGTAGAATGAGTTAGGGAGCTTCCCCTCCTCTTAAATTTTTTGGAAGGAGTTTGAGAAGGATAGGCATTAAATCTTCTTTGAATGTTTGGTAGAATTCACTGGGGAAGCCATCTGGTCCTGGACTTTTATTTTGGGAAGGTTTTTGATTACTGTTTTGATCTCCTTACTGATGATTTGTCTATTTAAATTCTCTATTTCTTCTTGATTCAGTTTTGGAAGGTTGTATAATTCTAAGAATTTATCATTCTTCTAGATTATCCAATGTGGTGGCATATAGCTTTTCATAGTATTCTCTTATAATCTTTCATATTTGTGATGTGTCCATTGGAATTTCTCCTCTTTCACTTCTGATTTTACTTATTTGAGCCTTCTCTCTTTTTCTTGGTGAGTCTAGCTAAAGGTTTGTCAATTTTGTTTATCTTTTCAAAGAACCAGCTCTTGGTTTTATTAATTTTTTATATTTTTTTAGTCTCTGTTTCATTTATTTCTGCTCTGACTTTTATTATTTATCTTCTACTGATTTGATGGTTTGTTTGTCTTCTTTTTCCAGTTCTCTTAGGTACATTGCTAGATTGTTTATTTGAGATTTTTCTTGTTTGTTGAGATAGGCCTGTATTGCTATAAACTTCCCTCTTAGAACCACTTTTGCTGTATCCCATAAATTCTGGCATGTCATATTTTCATTTTCATTTGTCTCCAGGTATTTTTTTGATTTCTTCTTTGATTTCTTCATTGACAAATTGTTGTTCAGTAGCATTTTGTTTAATCTCCACATATTTGTGGCTTTTCTGATTTTCTTCTTATATTTGCTTTCGGCTTCATACCATTCTGGTCAGAAAAGATGCTTGGTATTATTTCAATCTTCTTAAATTTATGGAGACTTGTTTTAAGCCTGATATGTGATCACTCCTGGAGAGTGTTCCATGCTCATTTGAAAGAATGTGTATTCTTCGGTTATGGGGTGGTATGTTCTGTATATATCTACTAAGTCCATCTGGTCTAGGTGTGTCGTTTAAGCTAATGTTTCCTTATTGATCTTCTGTTTAGATGATCTATCATTGCTGTAAGTGGAGTGTTAAAGTCCCCTACTATTATTATGTTAATGTCTATTTCTCCTTTTATGTCTGTTAGTAATTGCTTTATATATTTAGGTGCTCCTGTGTTGGGTGCATAGTTATTTACAAGTGTTATATCCTCTTGTTGGATTGTTCCCTTGATCATTACGTAATGCCCTTCTTTGTCTCTTGTTACAGTTTTTGTTTTAAAGTCTATTTTGTCTGATATGAGTACTGCTACCCCAGCTTTCTTTTCATTGTCATTTGCATGGAGTATCTTTTTATATCCCTTCACTTTCACTCATCAAATATTGCCATCTGCCATTCTGAATGCGTAGGTCTGTGCACTCAATTAAAAGACAAGAATTGAGTTACTTATTTGTCATTTACTTTTACAAACCCTTAGAGGAAAAATAAAACTTATGTGATCTGGATGGCAGGAAGCTGTTGGACTAGCAGTGTGAGGGATTAGTCTTCGAGCTTTGTGAATCTATGAATGGAAGTAGAGGTACAATATTAATAAATTCTAGGCAAGGTAAATGTCTTAGAAAAGTAAAGGACAAAGGAAATATACATGCAAGAATTTGAAGAGTACTGAATTGACAAGTATAACTAACACAAAAGATCACTTATAATGTACTAGCAGGAGAAAAGAAGGGATTAATCAAATTACTTTTGTGGTAGGCCATGGAAGTTTTGAAAACTAGTAGTATGAACTTTAGTGCAGACAATTGCAATATAACTTGATTATGTAAGGTTTTATCAGAATTTTTCTGGCAAATGCCAGGTGACTTCATGGAAAAAGGGATATCATTTAGAAGGTAATTTCAATATTTCAAAAGTGAGGCAATGTGAGAGGATATAAGGGGCCTTATTGGTTACACAAAGATATTGGATTTTATCCAGAAAGCAATGAAAAGTGTAATTTGCATTTTAGAAATTCTATTTTGCAGTGTGAATATAAACAGAGGGGAGAAGAGGTTGGAGGCAGGGGTAGAAATTGGGAGAATGGTACTTGATTTAGAGGAGAAATAATCACATTGGAGAGAAGATTATGGATTCAAAAAATATTTCAGAGTTTGATTTGTTAGCGTTTGATGACTGAAAATGAGGCCGGTGAGGAAAAAGATGAATTAAGGGGGAGTCATGGCTCTTTGGCTTTAGTGGAAGTGGAAACAGAGTGTCCTTCTGAGATATAACAAGTAATTGGCAGAAAAAGCTTTATAGTAGTAGGGGGTGGGTGATGAGTGATGGTTTCAGTTTAGAACAAATCAGAGCAACAGGAACTCTCATTCTCTGCTGGAGGAAATACAAACTGTTACAGTCACTTTGGAAGACAGTTTGGCCATTTCTTATAAAGCTGTAAACATACTCTTACTATATGATCCAGTAATCACGCTCCTTGGTATTTTTATTCAAAGGAGTTGAAAATTTATGTCCACATAAAAACATGAATACACGTATTTATAGAAGCATTTATTCATAATTTCTGAAACTTGGAAGTAACCAAGATGTCCTTTAGTAGGTGAATGGATAAACTGTGGTACATACAGACAATGGAATATTATTCAGTACTAAAAAGAAATGAGCTATCAAGTCACGAAAAGACATGGAGGAAACTTAAATTCATAGTACTAAGTGAAAGAAGCAAATCTGAAAAGGTACACACTGTATGATTCCAACTATATGACATTCTGGAAAAGGCAAAACTATGGAGACAGTAAAAAAATCAGTGATTTCTAGGGGTAGGAGGGAAGGATGAAGATGCAGAGCCCAGAAGATTTTAGGTCAGTGAAACTATTCTGTATGATACTACAATAGAGAGTACATGTCATTATACATATATCAAAACTCATAGAATGTACAAGATCAAGAGTGAACTCCAACGTAAACTACGGGTGTTTGGGTAATGATGTGTCAATATGGGTTCATCGAATGTAACAAATGTGCCATTGTGATGCTGTATGCTAATAGCAGGGGAGATAGTGTGTGTGTAGGTGCGGATGGACAGACAGTATATGGGAATTCTCTATACTTTCTGCTCCTTTAGCTGTGAACCTAAACTGCTCTAAAAAGTAAAGTCTGTTAATTAAAACACACACACACAAACACACACACAATCTTATGTGATCTCAGTAAGTTTCACATTCTGTATATATTTGTATGTTTATGACACAGATTGCTCCAGAAAGAATGTTTGCTAGTTTATAAGGATACATGAATTTATATCTATGCCTGTATTTATAATTCATAAGATAGGGGAAAAACAGAAAGAAAAGCTAGGGTAAATACAGAAAGTCATTAATAAACTGAAGATATCCATAACCTTTTCCTTCATACTTCCATGTGATACCGAGCAAAGGCTCGATCTCCTCACCGCAAGATAAAAGGCCAAGCAGGCGGTGGTAGAGAAAGAACTTTAACGAGCAATAAGCTGGCATATCAGAAGATGGTGGACTATCGTCCAAAAAAAACCCATCTTAAAGGGAACTGATTTGTAAATGACTTATATAAGGCAAACAGGGTTGGGGAGGGCCTCAGAAATGTCAGGGGATGGATGACCGCAAAACATTGGGTGCCTCCTGTAGCAGATCTGCTGAATGCAACATTCCTGAGGAATCTAAGAAAACCTCAGTTACTTTCTTATCTGGGACAGAAGGAACAGTTTGGGCAGAGGACAGAAATTTTGTTCTAACAAGTTATTCTTTCTACTGGTCACAGATTAGCTTGCCTACGTGCAGTTCTAAGCATTTTTCCAAAGCATATTTTGAGAAGATGTGGAGGGGAACACGTGGTCCTTGAGAGCTGAAGTTCTAAGAGTCCTCTGCACAGGGGCGACAATCTCATATTTCTTCATGGGCCGCATGTGCATACTTCGGGAGGGGTTCTATGTGTCGCATGTGGTGGATCTTGAGTCAATGACGTGTGAGGCTTACAATCAGTCGTTTTAGCTTTTCAGTGCTCCTATGTGATGCTTAGTCAGGCAGAGGGCTGGTCAGCAAGTTACTCTCTTGTCAGTGGTCCTCCTGCTATTCTGCAAGGCAAGCTCAGAAACTTTGGTCACTTTGTTTCCCCTGTTAACCTTGTGGGTACAGGCACAGTTTTATCCTAATCCAGGGAAACTAACTCCTTCGTCCTCGGTTTCACATGGACCACAATTTTGGCTGAAGTCTGTTAGAAACTCCTGTAAAAAACATTCTTTTACTCATTTATACATTTCACGGTAATAATAAGATTAAATATATTCTTGGAGGAACAGTCGTTATTCTTTTGGGATAATGTTTACTATAATAAAGAAAGTCTTTGATCGCATTGTCTTGGCACAGTGGCAATGGAGCTTTGCTTCCTGGGCTCTTGTCTTGGCGTTTTCTCTCGTATAGACTGATAAGGGATTTCACAAAAGCAATTTTGCAGGAGTATGGGGTGGAGCAATAAAATGTAATCCAGTTACTAACTCGCTGATGATTTTATTTAACTCAGTGGCAGAACACAATATAATGTGTCCTATATGAGAGACTCCATATACAGGTCTGACAATGAAACAAATGTGTACTCAGCTAATCTTTCCAGTATAATCCTCTGTTCAACACATAATGTCTGTGCATATAGTCATCTAGACACTTAGAGAAGAGTGTCTTGACTTAAGTTTCTACACCTTGGTTGCACATGCATGCTGTCCATCAATGAGAAATTCATGCAGTGAAACATGAAAGAGGAAAGTAAAGACTAGGGAAAGGGAGATCAGCCTGCTTCAAGATGAATACTCTCACAAGAATGCGTGGGGACCTGAGTCACCTGATATACCCCTTGGAAAAGCACTATCTTTGTTACATCAAATAAAAGAAGTACTGTAAGTTATAAATCACTCAAACAATTTCACGTGTAAAAATGTATGTCAGATATAGGTTTGAGGTGATATTACCAATTCACTTCCTTTGAACATGAGTATACGAAGTGTGGCAGGCAAATGTGGTAAAGCAAACAAAATACGCTATGATGCACATATAGTGTTTCAATGTTTAATTGTAACCTCCAGCTTTATTTAATACCATAAGAAAACATATAATTTCTCTTTAATATAACTTTTTTCTTTAAATCGAGGCAAACTTCTACTTCACTGTCCTTTATTTTACTATCTTGCTGGGTAGCTTGAACACAAATAGAATAAATAAATCATGTCTGCCTTGAGAAACACACACACACACAATTATAGTATTTTAAAAATTAAAAGTCTTAAAACATCATAAACCTGATAATGTAAAGATCAGTCTGGTTAATGGCACATCACTACTGCATGATATTTTGGTCAATATGGATTTCAAGTTCAAATGCCAACGTGGTCCAAGCAGATAACCTAACTGATAAAGTTAGTTGGACAGCTGAGACCTGTGGTAAAAAATAAAGCAAATGCCAGCAGCCAGTGGTGTCCTGCAAAAAACATGAAGCTGAGTTATGTCATATCTTCTGATTTTCTAAGAGTAATCTAGAATGAAGATTTTGCATTCGAAATGCTCATATATAAAATGTAGACAATTAAATCTAAACAAGTGAGGAGATCTCACTTCTGTAACATGGTCCTACCCAAAGGCCCATTTAAAACATCAATTAAGCAATTATTAGTAATATGAATAAAGTTATTTGAGGGACATGACTGAAATATATATATATATAATATTTCATAGAAGCAAATGGTTAAAATTCTATAGAAGCATTTTATCAATGTCTAGAGTAAAGTAAATTGATTTTATTCATGTTCTGAAAATTATGTACAAAATGTTTTATAATTTTCAAAAGTAGATTATTCTTTATGTAGGTTATGATTTGAAACAAATAAAATTTTAATGCTGACTCATAATTATGTATTGAAAAAATTACTATTGAAAATGTAGAAAGCTGATATAAATTGCTCGGTAATGTACTAAAAATAGTTTAAGTTCTTTCTCTTCCAATAACATATATTTAAATTTTTAAATAATATCTCATTGTTGAAAATATTGACAAATAAATATGTAAATTAAAACATGCAAATCCATCAAAGACATAACCAGTGTCAAGATTTTGG
Source organism: Diceros bicornis minor (assembly GCF_020826845.1). NCBI lineage: Eukaryota > Metazoa > Chordata > Mammalia > Perissodactyla > Rhinocerotidae > Diceros > Diceros bicornis. The sequence continues at coordinate 57,984,229 of NC_080754.1, forward strand.
TGAATTCTCTGCCTGATATTTTATTTGGATACATGTAACCAATAGAAAAAATCAGAGTAACATTGGGTTTACAATTCTATGATCTGCTTGTTACTATTCTAATATAACCATTTTTATACCATTAAGCAGAGGTTTGAATATTTACTTTTTAATGGTAATGTGATATGCTTCATATAATTGCGCCATAGTTTATTAAGCGAAACTCCTAGTATTAGATATGTGTGATGCTCCTAATTTTTTATTATTATAAAAATGCTATTAAGGACTTCTTTATTCATCAATATTTCTTGGCATCATTAGGGTAATTTGCTAGAGAAATTCTGAATCAAAAAACACAAACATATTTACTGCCAGAAGTTTTCTCTACCATTCTATGAAAATCTCCATCTCTGCACAGACCTACCAGCCATAAGTATTAACAATAAATAAAATTTTATCAATTTGATTAATGAAAATCGTATGAAATCTCTATCCTTGATTGTTTTCCTAGTGAGCATGAGCATATTTTGCTGTGCTTGCTATTTGTATTTTTTCTCCCACCAATAATCCTTTCATTATGCTTGTTCATTTTTCTAATGAGAAAAAAGTAATTGGTTATATATTTTCAAGGACTCATGTGTTAAGGTTAATAATCTTTTCTCTACCGTGCTTGCTGCAATTATTTTCCTATTTTTCCATTCTTTAATGTTGTCTATTAAATTAAAGGAATGTGCAGGAGACTGTAAATGTCTAATATTTACATATCTATGTCATTTTGCAAAATATGATACTATCAAAATAAGAAAAAACTAAATAAGATTTATTTGTATATGCCTTAGATATATAATCTTCTTCCCATGGATTTGCTCTCACTTTGCAAGTGATTCTATTTCTTCTATCAACCTGAGAAAGACAATCTTTAAATTCTTCTCTCTAGAGAAAGTAGATGAAATAATTGGCTTAATAAAAATGTAACAACCTAGTGCAGCAAAGTTAGGCAAAATAACATGATTCAGATTTAACGGTAGGAGTGGAAAAAACTGCCAAATATAGATAGGATATAACTGCCAAATATAGATAGGATATAAAGATTTTTTTAAAATAATCCCTCTCTCATCTTCTCTAAATATGATTGAGTGTGTGGTGGTGTATTCTGTAAATGCTTTGTACCAGAAATATATCTTGATTCTAGTACTAATTGATATTCCTGTTGTATAATTCAATATTAAATTGGATTATAATAAAATACCTCCATCAATGTTCAGAAAGAATAATTTTAAGTGATCTTTGCTTTCAAGTAGGAGAATGGAGAGTGATTTTAGTACTCAGAACCACCTTTAACCATCCCAGAGGAATGAGCATACAATTTTGTTTGCGACCGAATGCAATTATGTTGTAGAGAGGCACTCTTGTGATTGTGGATTTCCAGTTGGGAACTTTGGCCACTGGAAGAGGGGAAAAAAAATAATTGATACAATGTAATGTTAAGTATGACCATGGTATAAACCAGAGCTTTGAAATTGGTGATTCCTGTATATTTTGTTTAAATATGCATGTCAAAATCATCCAAAGCAAAAGAATGCATCATTGAAATGGATTTCTTGAATAATCTATGAGATATCTCTACAGTATATTATGAAATCCAACTTAAACTTAAATCACTTTGTACAGCTTAACCTTTGCCTCTTACGGATTGCATTTTTGAAAGTGAGAAAGAGATCTGGAAATTTAAAGAATTAACATGGTGTATTAACTACACAAGAGTGTGAGATTCTTGGGAAGAGCAAGGTTAAGTGATGAGATATTACCATTCCATTCTATTTCCATTCATGGAATAAAAGTATCCCAGTGTCTAAATAAGTAATCAAATTGCTTTTGTATTAATCTGAGTAATAATATTTGCTTAACTTCATTTTGAGATACCAAAATACTTGATAAATCTTAGCACTTTATTTAATTTGAATTATATTAGTTTTAATTTAATTAGTATGTCTTATTTAAAACACATGTGACGCATTAATGAAATAATAACAAATATTGAACAAAATTGAGGAGCTTCCTGACTTTTGTATATTTATCTATCTGTAGAGTATTATCGGATAAATTATTGTTAACAGAAGCAAGATGAATCACTGACAAATCATTGCCATGAAAACGTGTCTATAAGTGATTAATTGTTAATGATTAAAACCAGTATAATCATAAATGATGTCCCAATGAGATGATGTAATTTAACATTGAGTTATAGATGATGGAACAAAATTAGGATAAATTGGAATCAAGTAGATATAAAACGGGATCTAAGAATTAAAGTTCAAAGATATTAGAAAATTTTATCAACCTTATTTACATGAAACATTCCTGGAACTCTCTCATTTGTGGGTGCTGGCTTGAGGAAGAAACAAACATTTAGCAGCAGAATTGATCATAATTCATAGGAGTTAAAATTAGAGAAATGATTCTTGGAGGAAAATAAGAGCAACACATGGCACCTGACATATATTGGAAGTTTAATGAATGGTAAATAAAATTTAAAACAGAAAATACGTGGGGAAATGCAGATCAAAACTTTATCTACTTCTGATAGGTGATTATTGAATGTCAGATTTAAAATAGCTACTCAAATATAAGATATTTTAATCCATTAATTGACACCTAATTTGATATTTATACCTTGCTAAGTACAGATTTAAGCACCTGTATATACTTCTGAAGGTTAATATATTCATATGAATGCAGTCACAATTTTTGTATTTATAAAGTTCTAAGTTAATTAAATGGTACAAAGAGTAATTCATTGAATACATTTAAATGGGTCTTTCTATGTATTGTTACAACTCTTTTTTAGTTACCCATTATTTTGTAAAAAGTCCATTTATTCTGGGCATATTTGCATGGTAAACATATAATACTATCACATTCACTGTAGAAGTCATAAAAATGAAATTTGAAGTTGCTCTATATCCAGTGTAAAAATAAAAAAATGGACTGGAAAAATCCTCACTTAAATAGTGAGAAAATTAAAATAATATTTGAAATGCAGTACTCTACTTCATTTAAAACCTCCATATTGAAAGACAATGAGTCTGCATTTACAAGAATATATTATTTTATTTATCTATGACTCTCAAATACATTATTATCAATATTTTAGAATTATCATAAGCCATACAACTTTTGTATGAGTAATGGTTTATGCAAAAATATTAAAGCCATGAGGTGGCAGAGAAGCAAAGATAAATGACCTGAATACAATTTTAAATGAGAAGAAGAGTAGGAAAAAGATCAAAAGGAGATGAACCATTATTGAGTGCCTACTATATTTGAGAAAATGTGCTATGTATTTTCATATTGTTCAATTTTCCAAAATATCCTGGCAGATATTTTTATTCTCATTTGTTTAGTAAATAAAAACCTGTTGGATGAATTAAAGGAATAAATTATGATTCTCTCTTTTATAGTGGGGAAACTGAAATTCAGAATTATTAACACATTTTCTAATTTTAGGCAGCTAGAAGGTGACAAAAAAGTATTCAATCATAATTGCAAAACTTATATATTTACCATCACATCATGCTGAATTTTAGTACAAGAGAAGTCAAATTATCCCTGATTTATTGAAATCTTTACTATTGTCTCTCTTAATTTGGAAAGAAATCTCAACTTAAACACTGATAATGACAGAGACATGACTCATGAGAAAGCCAGAGATGACCTAGCTGGTCTGATAACTAAGTCACCAAAGTTAACACTGTTTACTCCCAACAGGGAGTAAACAGCTCTCCAGTCATGCACAAATAAGCACGAATCAACTGACTTGCCTCAACAATGTCAGGCCTCTGGTCCATTGTGTTTCTCTGCTTTACTTATCTAAGTCTTTTAGACTTTGGACATGTCACACGATCAAACCACCTTGTCCTGACATGAAGCATGATGCTCAACCAATCTTTACTGCAGAGCTATAAGCATTGATTTCCCAAAACAAATTTTCCTAACTTTCAGAGGCTATATATGACTACAGGCTTACCTCAGAGATGTCACAATTTCAGTACCAGACCACCACAATAAAGTGAATATAGCAATAAAGCAACTCACACGAATTTTTTGGTTTCCCAGTGCATAAAAAAGTTATGTTTACACTACACTACAGTCTACTAAGGGTGAAATAGCATTATGTCTAGAAATATGTACACACCTTAATTAAAAAATACTTTAGGGCCGGCCCGGTGGCGCAAGCGGTTAAGTGCGCGCGCTCCGCTGCGGCGGCCCGGGGTTCGCTGGTTCGGATCCCGGGCGCGCACCGAAGTACTGCTTGGTAAGCCATGCTGTGGCGGCGTCCCATATAAAGTGGAGGAAGATAGGCACCGATGTTAGCCCAGGGCCGTCTTCCTCAGCAAAAAAAGAGGAGGATTGGCGGATGTTAGCTCAGGGCTGATCTCCTCACAAAAAAAAAAAAAAAAAAAAAAAAAAAAAATACTTTATTGCTAAAAAATGCTAACCCCATCCGAGCCTTCAGTGAGTCGTAATCTTTTTGCTACTAGAGGGTCTTGCCTCCATGTTGATGCCTGCTGACTGATCAGGGTGGTGGTTGCTGAAGATTGAGGGGGCTGTGGCAATTTCTTGAAATAAGACAACAATGAAGTTTGCCACATCAATTGACTCTTTCTTTCATGAATGATTTCTCTGTTGCATGAGACGCTATTTGATAGCATTTTACCCACAGTAAAATTTTCTTTCAAAATTTGTCAATCCTCTCAAAAACTGCTGCTGCTTTATCAATTAAGTTTATATAATATTCTAAACCTTTTCTTGTCATTTCAGCAATCTTCACAGCATCTTCACTAGGAGTAGACTCGATCTCAAGAAACCTCTTTCTTTGCTCATCCATAAGAAGTAACTCCTCATCCATTAAAGTTTTATCATGAGATTGCAGCAATTTGGTCCCATCTTCAGATTCCACTTCTAATTCTAGTTCTTTTGCTATTTCCACCAGAGCTGCAGTTACTTCTTCCACTGAAGTCTTGAACCCCTCAAAGTCATCCATGAGGGTTAAAATCAACTTCTTCCAAACTCCTGTTAATGTTGATATTTTGACCTATTCCCATGAATCACAAATGTTCTTAATAGCATCTAGAATGGTCAATCCTTTCCAGAAGGTTTTCAATTATTTGCTTAGATCCATCAGAGGACTCACTGTCTACAGCAGCTATAGCCTTACCAAATGTATTTCTTAAATAATGAGACTTGAAAATCAAAATTACTCCTTGATCCATGGGCTGCAGAATGGATGTTGTGTTAGCAGGCGTGAAAATAATGTTAATCTTGTACATCTCCATCAGAGCTCTTGAGTGACCAGGTGCATTGTCAATGAGCAGTGGTATTTTGAAAGGGATCTTTTTTTCTGAGAAGTAGGTCTCAATAGTGGGCTTAAAATATTTAGTAAACAATGTTATGAACAGATGTGCTGTCATGCAGACCTGTTTTTCCATCTATAGAGCACAGGCATAGTAGATTTAGCATAATTCTTAAGGAACCTAGGATTTTCAAAGTGGTAAATGAGCATTGGCTTCAACTTTAAGTCACGATCTGCACTAGCCACTAACAAGAGTCAGCCTGTCCTTTGAAGCTTTGAAGCCAGATCTTGACTTCTCCTCTCTAACTGTGAAAGTTCTAGATGCATTTTCTTCCAATACAAGGCTGTTTCATCCACATTGGAAATCTGTTGTTTAGTGTAACCTCCTTCATTAATTATCTTAGCTGGATCTTCTGGATAATTTGCTGCAGCTTCTACATCAGCACTTGTTGCTTCACCTGGCACTTTTATGTTATGGAGATGGCTTCTTTCCTTAAACCTTATGAACCAACCTCTGCTAGCTTCATACTTTTCTTCTGCAGCTTCCTCACCTCTCTCAGCCTTAATAGACTTGAATAGAGTTAGGGCCTTGCTCTGGATTAGACTTTGGATTAAGAGAATGTTGTGGTTGGTTTGATCTTCTCTCCAGACCACTAAAACTTTCTTCTTATCAGGAATAAGGCTGTTTTGCTTTCTTATCATTCGTGTGTTCACTGGAGTAGTAATTTTAATTTCCTTCAAGAACTTTTCCTTTGCATTCACAACTTGATTACTTGGCAAAAGAGGCCTAGCTTTCAGCCCATCTCAGCTTTCAACATGCCTTCTTTGCTAAGCTTAATCACTTCTAGCTTTAGATTTAAAGTGAGAGACCTGCAACTCTTCCTTTCACTTAAACACTTAGAGGCCATTGCAGAGTTATTAATTGGCCTAATTTCAGTATTGTTGTGTCTCAGGGAATAGGGAGGCTGGAGGAGAGGGAGAAAGATGGGGGAATGGCTGGTTGATGGAGCAGTCAGAATACACACATTTATCCATTAAGTTCGCTGTATTATATGGGCTGTCTTTACATGGTTTGTGGTACCCCCAAACAATTACAATAGTAACATCAAAAATTACTGATCACAGATCTCCATAACAATAATAATAATAATAATAAAGTTGGAAATAGTGCAAGAATTACCAAAATGTGACATAGAGACACAAATTGAGCAAATGTTGCTGGAAAAATGGAAAAATAGAATTGCTCAGTGCAAGGTTGCCACAAAACTTCAATTTGTAGAAACTGCAATATCTGTGAAGCACAATAAAGCAAAACACAATAAAATGAGGTATGCCTGTAATTATATTCACCAAAGAAAATCAAAACTGCCCAGAGTCGGTTCATTTACCACTGGAAGTTCTGAGATATCAGTCTTTCCATGAAAATTTCCACCCCTGTTCCATCAGGTTTTTGTCTGTTTCAGGACAGATGAAGAAACTGTTCACAAAACAGAAACATTCGTAGGTGCAGAGACCAAACTGGTGATTGCCAGAAGGGAGGGAGGTTGGAGTTTGGGCGAAATAATGAAGAAGATTAAGAGGTACAAACTTCCAGTTATAAAATAAATAAGTCACAGATTTGTAATATACAGCATAGGGAATATAGTCAATAATATTGTAATAATTTTGTATGGTGACACAGGGTTACTAGACTTGTGATCATTTCATAATATATATAAATGTTGAATCACTATGTTGTACACCTAAAATTAATACAATATTGTATGTCAACTATACTTCAATAAAAAAAATAGAAAGTTTTGTTTTATTTAAACTTAAATAAAAAAAGAATTGTTCACAAACAAATAATAACATTTTCCTTATAATGGATCTAAATCTAAATGAGCCTGTAGATTAGATTACAGATGTTCTATACAATTCAAAAGTTATCAATGTATTAAAATAAATTTCCAGAGAAAGGAGTTCACAGTTTTCATGTTAAGAATATTTCTTTATTCCATGGTATTTTACTTTTAGTGGCTTAATAGGAAGCTAAAATAACCAGTCAGAGATAAGGTTAAGCAGAAACTATCCTGGAATGACAAAAAAAGAAAACTGAGAAGATTTGAAATCTAAGATATTTATTAAATATTGTCAAATTACCTCTATACGATGAATTTGGGATCCATTTTAGATCCCAACTGAAATGTCTGGGAATGTCTGTCTGGGTGTTTCGCACGTGTTTTTAGTTTTGTTTGTTTTCTTCCAATCTGATAGATAAGAAACATATGTCAGTTTAGTTTTAATTTGTATTACTTGCATTACATGCTAAGTTTAGCCTCATGTTTATAGGCAATTTACACATCTTTGTGAATTATCTGTTCATGAATTGGTAATACTTAATAATGTTACATATATGTTTATCCTTTAGCCCAGTAATCCTCTTTCAGAAATGCATTGTTTATTTCTAAAAATATCAAAATATATGCATGTATTTTACATATATTTATTCATAATGTCATACATTCATAAATACAAAAGGTTTTTCATTAAGACTTTATTTTTAATAGCAAAATATTGGAAGCACGGAAACAGGCAAGGACTTCCTCTCTCATCATTACTATTCAACTTTGTATGGAAAGTTCCAGCTACTGCAACAAGACAATGAAAATAAAAAAATATATATACAGATTGGAAAAGAAGAATAAAACTGTCTTTATTTGCAGAACACATGATTGTCTATGTAAAAAAATCTCCCTTCTCCAAAAAAATGCACAAGAATGTGCCTGGAACTAATAAGCAAGTATAATAGAGTTGCAGGATACAAAGTTAATATATAAAAGTCAATTATTTTCTTATATACCAGCAAGTAACAATTGTAGTTTAAAATTAAAAGAAAATACCATTTATTATAGCATTAAAAAGTAGGCATAAATGAAGCAAAATACGTACAAGATATATATATACGAAAAACTACATTTATGAAAGAAAGCAAAGATCTAAGTAAATGGAGAGATATTCTGTGGTCACAGATTGGAAGACAATATTTTAAGATGTCAATTCTTCACAATTTGATCTATGACTTCAATGCAATCTCCATCAAAATTTCAGCTATGTCGTAGATATCAACGAACTGATTGTAAAGTTTACATGGAGAGGCAAAAGACCCAGAATACCCAAAATGATAGTGAAGAAGAACAAAGGTGAAGACTTACACTACCTGATTTCAAGACTTAAAATAAAGCTACAATAATCAAGAAAGTGTGGTATTAGTTAAGAAATAAACACACATATCAATGGACCAGAATGGAAAACTCAGAAATATGCCTACACAAATATAGTCAACTAGTCTTTGACGAAGAAGCAGAGGCAAGTCAATGGAAAAAATATATTCTTTTCAACAAATGGTGCTAGAAAAATTGGACATCCATATGCAAACAAATAAAACTAGATGCAGAACTTCCAACATTCACACACACATAAAAATGATTAATAGACCTAAATGTAAAATGCAAACCTATGAAACTTTCAGAATAAAACGACAGAAAAATCTATGGGACTTTGAGTATGGTGATGAGTTTTAGATGTAAGAACAAAAGTATAATACATAAAAGAAAAAATTGATGTTATCATTATTAAAATTAAAAATGTCTGCTCTGCAAAAGACACTTAAATAGAATGAAAACACAGACCACAGACTGGAAGAAACTATTTGCAAAGAACATATCTGATAAAGCACTTGGATTCAAACTATATAAAGGATTCTTAGAACTCAATGATAAGAAAAGAAATAACCTGATTAAAAATGGGCAAAAGAGCTAAACAGATACTTCACTAATTATATATACAGATGGAAAATAGCATATGAAAAGATGCTCAACAATATTTGCCATTATAGAATTTCAAATTAAACATCAATGAGATATCACTACCACCTATTAGAATGGCTAAAATCCAAAAACTCTGACAATACCAATTGCTGGCAAGAAATGTGGAGCAACAGAAACATTCATCAGCAGTGGGCGTGCAAAAGAGTACAGCAACTTTGGAAGACAGTTTGGAAGTTTCTTATTGAGCTAAACAAAGTCTTTCCATAAGAACCAGCTATTGCACTTCTATGTTTAGCATTTTCTCCTTCTAGGTATTTACTCAATGGATTTGAAAACTTATGTACATACAAAAATCTGTATGCAAATGTTTATAACAACTTTATCCTTAACTGCCAAAATTGGAAGTAAACAAGATGTTCTTAATAGATGAATGGAAAAATAAACTCTGATACAAACATACAAAGGAATATCATTCATCAACTTAAAATAATGAGCTATCAAGACATGAAAAAGAGATGGATGGATAAATGAATATTGCTAAGTGAATGAAACCAGTCTGAAAAGTTTACATACTGTATGATTCCAATTATAGGACATTCTGAAAAAGGCAAAACTATAGACACAGTGAAAACATCATTGGTTGCCAGAACTTCAGGGGTGGGAAGGTGAAAAGGTGGAGCACAGGGGATTTTTAGGGCAGTGAAACTATATTATATGATACTATGCTGGTGGAGACTTGACATATGCATTTGTCAAAACCCATAGAAATTTATAGCACAAAGAGTGCTTAATGAATACAATTTGTAAAATATCGTGTAGGAGGTCAGAGGATCCTATGATGGAATGCAGAATATGACAAAATAATCTAACTCTATTATAAATATATAAAACAACCACAATGAAGATGATGGGGGAAGAATGTGCTGACCAAAGTAATTGTGTAAATGAGTAGAGTCTGTAAGACTAAAGGAAAAGAAACTGTACATAATTATTGTATATAAGTACTATACTTGATGAAGTTGCTTTGTACAGGGGCATGAGTTAAGATTCTGATAACACTATACATGTATAAAGGAATTGAGCAATTAAGTAAATAGATGGCAGATGATGGGAGTCAGGTTTCTTATCGTTGGAGTGAGAGGTTACTATAAACATTGGGAAGAGACTAGAACATCCACGTAGTAGTGGATTAGAATTAGAGACAATAGTATGAATTCATGTTTAGCTTAATATAGATATAGATATTTACATATAGAAAATCTTATAGCTATGTCTATATACTCAGGTAGTATACACATACGTATTTCTTTGATCTGTCAGCTCAGAGGTCCTGGAAGCAAGCATACCCCAGTAGTAATGAACACCCTTATCACTCAGATATTGGTTTCTAATACCATATGCCAATGAAAGGAACCACACTGTTTGGAAAAATTCTAGGATTAATTCTAGGACTGGAGCAGGAAACAGACAAGATGAGCCTGAAATATCTTATAGTGCCAGAAAGTTAGGAAGTACTAAGTATAAAAAATCACATTGATGGGGCATATGTCAAAGGGATGCAGGAGCCAACTGAAAGAGCATCAGCGGCCAAAACCAGAACAACTTGAGAAATAAAATAAAGTAATATCAGATTATAAGCCAAAGGATAAAACAAATATCCATGACTCCATATTGATAGAAATGAATAATCTAATAATTAAATAAAAGAGGAAGAACGGACAAATCTCTTGGGCAGAATAATTCCAAATAATTTATGTAGGGGCTCTGCTCTCAAGGAGATGGAGCATAATTCCCACCTAAGTGTGGGTATGCATAGTGACTAGCTTCCAAAGAATACAGAAAAAGAGAGAGAAAAAAGAGTAACTTGACAGTGGAGAAACCTGCCAAGCACTGCCCCAGCCAGGTGATCCATGTTAACATCAATAATGATAAGTTATGTTAACAGTATGTACCCTTGATATGATATGATGAAAATTGCACTTTATCTCTGTGGTCTTCCTCCTAAAATGCGTAACTCCAATCTAATCATAAGAAAAACAATAGGCAAATCCCAACTGAGGGACATTCTACAAAATACATGACCAGTACCTCAAAATTGTCAAGGATCAAAAATAAGGAAAATTTGTAAAACCATCACAGCCAAGAGGGGTCTAAGAGTCTGCCCACTAAATATAATATAATATCCTGGAACAGAAAAAGGGCATTAGTTAATAAAAATGTATCAATATTGGTTCATTAGTTCTAACAAATGTACCACACTAATATAAGACGTTAATTATAGGCAAAACTTCAGTGTGTGGTATATAGAAATTCCCTGTATAATATTTTCAATCCTTTTGTAAATCTAAATCTACTGTTGTAAAATAAAAAATTTATAAAGAAAAAATTGGAAAAACTTAAATGTCCATACATGGAAGATTAGTCAAATAAAGTAGGATACCTCAACACAATAGACTGTTATACAATTATAAAAAAAGAATGCAGGAGATATCTATAAACTGATAGGGAGCTATTTTCAAAACATATTAGTAGATGGTCTAGAAAGCAAAATTTACCAATGGAAAGTGCACTAGAATCTTGTTCTTTCAAAAACATTTTAGTACTAATAACTTGGGGGAAAATGGCAATGTCAAAATTACAACGCATCCAAAAGGAGAATTGAAGGTAGACTACAGATCAGAGAAGTATGGAGGACCACTGGAAGGCATACTTTTAAAAGCAATCCTTGAACATCTCCATTCTTCACTGTTGGTTATACATTTGTAATAAAATATCTTAATTGCATAAGAATCGTGTCGAAAACAAATTGGATAAAATAGAAAACATTAAGAAAATAGTAGCCATGAACACTTTCACATGAGTTTATTTATCTAGAAACCAATATTTTCTGCTTATAGGTTGTATTATATCATTTTCTTCATTCACTCCCTTAACATTTTCTCAACCAATGCGCTTGGAATACCTATGGAGTGGCAGACTTCTCTAAAGAGAGGGCTTACAACATTGAATAATACTGTTGGGACCTGTAGTCTCAAAAATTTATACTCTAAAGTGGATGAGGCTTGGGAGAGAGACAATAAACAAACAGAAAATTCCAAGGCATTGATAAGTGCTAAAATGAAAATAGAATACCTGAGGGCACTTTACATGATCAGAGAAGGCCTCTCTGAGGAGTTACATATATTCTAAATGAGAATGACAGGAAGGAGTCTATTCTACAAAAACTGGAGCAATGATATTTCTCAGTAGAAGAAATAGTACTAAGACCAAGGCAGCGATGGGCTTGGTCAGTTAACACAATGGAAAGAACACTAGTATGGCTGTAGCATAGGAGACGAAGGGGAGATTGTGCAACTAGTGTCATCAAAAGAGGTCAGGATACAAAATATAGCTAGATTATGACTGGTCTTTATATATATGCCTTGACATACCATTGTTTTTTATAGTAAAGTAAGTGATGAGCTTCTTGTAGTTATATTCTCAACTGTAGAGGTTGAGAGGAGTTTGCACCTATTTAGATAGTCAATTTTGGGATTGGGTAGCATGTGAGGGATTCCCCTGCACTAAGAACATAAAAAAACATTTTGCAGTGATGTGTGGTTATAAAAAGCATTTTCATTGCCTAAACTGCTTTGGCTGGCTTTTGACCACAGTGTATAATGTGTTGTGAAATGCAGCAGTACTAATGAATGGTATACAATTTAAGGCTTATCAAAAAGACACGTGGGTTTAAGAAAAGTAGATACCACATCATTGTTTATTGTAGACCATGAAAAAGACACTGCTCTCTGCAAAAAGATGCCTAAATTTGTTTGTTGTTATAGTATTAGCCTAGAAGACTGTTAACGATATTTGTCTGACATATCCATATTCCATGGCAAGAGCACTAAGCTATATATAGACAGAGAGAAAGGGAGAGAAAGATCTCTTGCCATGGTTGGGGGAAAATCAATGTGAGACATTACAACAGGGAGCTCTGGCAAGTCTGGGAAAACCTGAAAGCATTTATTCCATTTTAGATACTTGGCTACTGGTGCTAGGAGGCAGAATTTGAAAAATACCAAAAGGACAAGTAGAGAGTATTGCAAAAATTTATCTGTTAACTGAATATTGAGAACTCCATATATTCAACTTTATTTAAACTAAAACTAAACAGCATTAAATAAAACTAAATAGACTGAAATATTTTAAAAGCCAATAAAATTTCCAAACCATTCTTTAACTTCCCTTAACTGTATAAAATAACTGGCATTATAATAATTCATTTGCAGCCATATGAACTAAGGTAAAAAAAAAAAAATTTTCCCCTGAACTAAATGCAGTATCCCAGAGTGTGGTGTATACCATGAATCTTCTTCCAATAAAGGTGTGGTCTTTGTTTTGCCTCAGCACCTAAATATGTAGTTTTTACTTTGTAAAATAGAGTTATGATATAAAGATCATGGCAAGACATTGCATGCAGATCTGACAGAGGGCTATATGATTTTGGGCAGCTCATTTAACATCTAAATGTCTGTTTATCCATTTGTGATATGTAAATGTTACCTACCTCATCAGGTTGCTGGGAGAGGCATATAAGAAAACGTAGTTGCCCACTAGTTACACTCCTCACATCCCTTTTTTGGTCCATAGTACGGAGACATGTCCTCTTTCCATAGTAGAGCTGTCCCTGCGTTTTGCAGAGCCTTCGCCACTGTGATCTGGTGGGTCCCATACACCAGAGGGGGATGCAGACATTTCCTGGAAGGCACTTCAAAGCACCATGCCCCTTGAGGCCCGGAGCCTGAGCCAGGGCCACACTTGCCCAGGTCTAAGGGAGGTCCTGTTCTCCAGTGCGGGGAGAACGTCAACTCCTCTCCACACTGCATTCCCACCATGGCCAAAGGATGTGGAATGATTTCTTAAACGAGAAGCTTAAGGAGAGCATTTAAGCCTGTGGCTCTCTCTCAGGACCTGACAACAACAAACCATATAAATTCTCCTTTGGAAAAGGCTTGCGGCTGCCTCTGTGTGCTTCATTTGACCTAGAAGGTAATTTTAACTCAGGGGAAGAAAACTCAAAGCCCACTTTAAACACAAAGTCATATTTTCTGCTCTAGTTTTACTTTGATTTCTTACACTATACTCTTGTGTCAGTTTTTCAATTAGCTCAGAGTTTAGAGAGTAAATATTGTTATTTTGTGTGTGCAGAAAACCCGGTACTTAGAAACAAATACTATCTGTAAACTATAAAATGACACTCAAACACAATTTATGGCCACAATGATGTATTCGCGTATAATACCAGAGTTTGCAAACACATATGTACCAGAGTTAGGCAGGTTTTATAAATGCCTGGGTCAGGCTGAGAATAAAAACATAGAAAGTGGAGGTGCCAATAAAGTATTGGTGAATGTATGATCTGCACAAGAACATTACCTTCACTAATTTTGACCCTTTGTCAGCCAAAGCAAATGTTTGGAAAATCGGTTTAGCCTACGGCTGCTAGTGTAGAAACTGCTAGAATGCAGTTTCTTTGAGGTTAGAGTTTGGTGCTTGTTCTATTTGATATTCCCCAGTACCCATCACTGGACCTGATATGCTGCAGATACCCAAGGAATATTTCTTGATGAATGAATGAATGGAACAATTCTTTCAAATCTATTGTTTGTTATCTTTAGCTTGAATTGCTCCAGTCAAATGTCCATCTACATTAATATTAACAAGGCTTCAATGTTTAAGTGTGCCACATTGCCAGTCTAAAGTAATTACAGACACATGCATATAGACACACAAATTGTTTAACGATAAATCAAGAAATGTGTGGGGTTGGACTGGTGGCGCAGTGGTTAAGTTTGCACGTTCCACTTCAGCGGCCCGGGTTCGCCAGTTCAGATCCTGGGCACAGACATACTCATCGCTCATCAAACCATGCTGATGCGGCGTCCCACATAGAAGAACTAGAAGGACATACAACTAGGATATACAAGTATGTACTGGGACTTTGGGGAGAAAAAGGAAAAAGAGGATGATTGGTAACAGATGTCAGCTCAGGGCCAATCTTCCTCAAAAAAAAAAAATCAAGAAATGTGAAGGATTGATAATATTGGATATCTCAAGTGTATAAGATGTTGAAGTTTTTACTCTCTTAAATAAATTTAGTTTTAGGTATTAGGTAAATTAAAATGCATGTTACCAACACATGAAAATATATTAATGAAAGAAGAGGACTCTGAATGTCTATTACTTACATATTTTATGTTGAAACAACATAAACTCAATTATGGTAGGTCAAATATTTTCTTCAGTTTTTGTCAACAATTTCTGATAGCTATGTCATTTCCAAGAATATCTGGTTTTATCTTGGTAAATCTGAACTATCAGGAGGTTCATCGTTTTCAACTTTTGTAATGTTTGCTTGCCCTAAATAAAAATACTCTCATCAGAAAGTGCTCAGAAGCTGTTAATTTCTGAGTTCTTTATCTACATACGTGTACTAACTAAAACCTAAAATGCAAACAGAAATATCGTGTCAAACTTTTATTTAGAGCATAAAAATCTGACAGGGGCTGGCCCAGTGGCATGGTGGTTAAGTTTGCGCACTTTGCTTTGGCAGCCTGGGGTTCACAGGTTTGAATCCCGGGCGCAGACATACACACCACTCATCAAGCCATGCTGTGGAGGCATCCCATATACAAATTAGAGGAAGATGAGCATGGATGTTAGCTCAGGGACAATCTTCCTCAAGCAAAAAGAGGAAGATTGGCAAAAGATGATAGCTCAGGGCCAATCTTCCTCACGAAAAACAAACAAGCAAGCAAAAAACCTGTGACAAAAAACTGATAGAAATTATTGTTGTGTAAGTGAACCTTAAGAGTAAACATTTTGCATTCAGTTTGAAATATAACTAAATCTGAGTCACTATAAAAAAAATAGCAATCATATCTCTTGAGATGGCTTGAACAAACATTACTGAAGGTCAAGGATTTAGAGGTAATCTTTCAAGTTCTCCAACGACTTTCTCATCTCTGATTCAAATTTCGAGGAATAGCCGTCAATATGTCCTTATTTTGCTAAGAAAGAAAGCTACCACATGTTAGTGTTCAGGAATTTTGATACTATCAGACTACATATTAACAGAAATTAATAAAATGTAACCCTAAATGACACATTTCCTCTTTTCCACCCCCCAAATACAAATATACACGTGAGCAAACATTATCACCCACATATGCAGAAGCACACAGACTTTCACTTAACGGCATTCCTTCTTACTTCATTGTGAATTTAAAGCTGTCAGAAGAGAGCTCCCGGAAACTTCCAACACCATATCTGACCACCTTTCAGGGTCAGATCTGGATATTCTCCCTTCCTGTCTATTACCAAAGATGATCTCTACATGATGCTATATCATTCCCATCTCTCTGTGGGAAATCGCACCCTATCTCACCTACCTAAGGTTATTGCCTCCAGCAATTTTCTCCTTTTTCTCTCTCCTGCATCAAAATTTCCCAGTTTACTGGATCTTTCTCATTACCATTCAAACATTCTTTAATTTCTTCAATTAAAAAAAAAACCCTCCCTTGATCACACATATCTTAATAAGCTGCCATTTGATTTGGCAATAATATTCCTCAAGAGTTGTCTCTATTTGCTGTCTCCAATTCCTCTTTGCCCATACTCTCTTAAATCCACTCTCCTCTGGCTTTCACTCCATGTGCTCCAACCAAATTCCTGTTATTACAAAAGCCAATGTTCTCCACACTGTTGAATCCAATGGTCAGGTTCTGGACCTCATTTTATTTGCGTGACCAGCAACATCTTGTGCAGGTGATCCCTCCCTCTTCCTTAATGCCTTTCTTCACTGGGTTTCCAGGACACCACACTTATTTTGTTTTCTTCCTACATTATTTGCCACTCTTTCTTACACCCCTTTACTGGGTGTATTTCCACTGTAATCACCTTGGTCACGGCCATGATCACCTCTTTCCTAAACTAGTACAATACCACTGTAGTGGTTTGGGGGTTTCTGCAGTCCTCACTTAAGCATAAGATGATAGCTCTATGAACTGCTTTATCTAATGTGCAATGGTATCAATACTCAGAAAGTTGACAACTCCCATATTAAGGCCACAGCTATGTTCTCTATAAGGAACCAAAATGTCTGAGAACCTTTCTGAAATTAGAGCTAATATTTAGGACCATTTTTGTGCTAAATTCTGTGAGTATCATAAAGGCCATCTTTGCAATTATAAGCAATGGTATGGCTGAAGCCAGCTCACGTGCTTCCAAATCTCTCATCTAGAGTGTGATATGTGACATCTAAATGTATTCCTCGAAGCAAACCTCTGCTCCACTGTACTGCATATGTTCTCTCTCTGTCACTGTTCTTGATTGCAAACAGACCCTGGTTCAAGCAGATTAAGTCCAAAAGCAGTTTACATACTGGGTCACTCACAGTAATGCAGGAAAAACTGGAGAACCAAGCTTGGAAAACAGAGAAGATCAAAGGATGCTTTAAAATCACAGCTAAAGTCAAAATTAAACTTCAGAACCATTTGGGTAAAGACACCATTTCCACTGCTACGAAACACTTGTGTCTCTGACTTCACTGTAGACAGGGCCAGCACTGGGTAAGGGGAGACCCACAGGCTCTGCTACAGTGCTCCTTCTGGAAATTAAATATCACCTTTGCTGCTGATCGAGAGTTGATTCACCATTCTCTGTGCTGCTCTTCTCCAAAATATTTCAATTCAAAGCCTAGGAGTCTGGGTTTGATTGCTAAGCAAGAAAGGTTGAAAAAATAAGTATCTGGTCTTTTCTTCTTCCATAGGTGAAGGCAAACTCTACCTAGCACCAAATTTTATGAAGTGGTTAATCTCCCAAACATATGAAGGAGTTCAGACAAGTTACCAAAAATAATAAAGTTTGGTTCCATTTTTGCTAAATCTTTTGCCAATCAAATTAATGTTTAAAAACAGAGCAAGAGATACCTACACCTTCACGCCAATTGCAGAATTATTTCCAAGTTATGGAAACAAACGAAGTGTCCATCAATGGACAAATGGATAAAGAAAATGAAGCATATATATACAATGAAATATTATTCCACCTTAAAAAAGAAAGAACATTTATGACAACCTGGATGAACTTTGAGGACATTATGCTAAGTGAAATAAGTCATACAAAGAAATACAAATACTGTATGATCTCACTTATATATAGAAACTAAAAAAGCCAATCTCATAGAAACAGAGAGTAGATTGGTGGTTTCCAGGGTGTCTGGAAGGTGGGGAAAATGGGGAGAGGTTAGTCAAAGGGTACAAATTTCCATTTATCAGTTGAATAAGTTCTGGAGATTTAATGTACAGCATGGTGACTATAGTTAACGATACTGTATTGTATACTTGAAGGATATCTTAAATATCATCACCACTCACATGCACAAAATATAATTATGTGAGATCATGGATGTGTTAACTAACTTTATGGGAATCATTTCACAATATATACATGTATCAAATCATCAGGTTGTATACTTTAAACTTATACAATGTTATATGTCAATTATATCTCAATAAAGCTGCAAAAAATCTTAGAGCAGTATTTTTTAATCTGGCTATAAAATAACAATTTTTGTTATTAAATATGCAAGTACCTGCATTTACAGATAACTACTGCTAGCATTTTGATGAACATGCTGTTGATATTTCTTTATGTGCTCACATAATATGCAACCTTGATTACTAACCTAGCACCTGTCTCTAGCTGCACAGGGCTCTTTTGAGGGGATAAATCCACACTTTTTCCATTCAGCCACGTGTTATAAGAGAGACTTTATCACACCTAGCTCCAATTTGGGGTAGGAATAATATAAAAGTGACCCCCATCTCCATTTCTAGGGAGTGGTCCAGGAGGGACATATTCGACGTAATTTTTAAAAATCTCCTTAAAGTTCTAGGAAAGTTGGTTTTAAGATGGTAAGCCATTGTAAACCATATAGATAGACATGAGAAAGATGAATGCAACATTGATATTGCAACTGGCAGCCATTCTACAGCCAAAATAGAAAAAGTTCTAGAAGGATGTTGACAAAATAAAGGTGAAAACAAAATCATTGGAAAAATCTGTGCCCATGAAAATATTATTAAACTGCTGGATCAAACCAACGCTGAAACTTTTGGACTTCACTGTATATGATTAAATACATCACCTTGTGGTATAATTTACTTTTAGTTGGATTCTCTGTTGTTTGCACCTCAAAGATCCTTAACGAAAGGAGCAAACTAAAATATACATATACACACACAGAAAATCATACCATATACATGTTGGCAACATTTAAACCTTTTACATTACTCTCCCAAGTCTCAAAATAGATACATTAGTAAATAGATTGATTTTAAAAATGCATAGTTCCCGTTTTCATGAATTTTTGGTAAGGAATAGTATGAACGTATGTTATTTTATTTTATTTCAGCGTGTCCTTCTTGACAGACATCTAGAATATTTAGTTTTTTGCTTTATTTTGTTTTGTTACTATAATAAATGCTGTAGTGGCAAAATCTTGGCATGTCTTTTTGTGCAATTATTATATTAACTCTATGGGATCATTGCTAGAATGACAATATGTGGGTCAACCAATATACACATTTTAAATGTTCAAATTTATAGCAAAACTTCCCTCCAGAAGTGTATAATGACTCATCTCCATACGGGCATGAAAATGTTTCTCTCTCCGCAAGCTCATTCAAACGTGATATTGGAAATTTTGTTAAGAATTCCAATCTAAGAGGAGAAAAATATTATATCATTTTTTTCAGTTTTTAATTCTGTCATTGCCTATATAAACCAATGTCATTTTTTCACATTTGTTTGTCTTCATTACTTATTTTACAAAATACTTGTTTATGTCCCTTACCTGCCTACATTTTAGGGAGTTTACCTTTTTTCTTGTTGATCTGTAAGTGCTCAATGCATATTAGTTATATTAGTACTGTATTTCATGACTTGAAAATATTCTCCATTTTATGTATAAATGTGTTTATTACTGCCTTATATATATTAATTTTGATGTAGCCAAATCTGCCATGCTTAGTTTATTAATTTTAGTGTATCATTTTCTTCCTCTAAAACGTGGTTCTCAACTGTTTTCGGTCCATCAGGCATTTAAATGGGTATGAAAATTCTCTATCATCCCTGTGCAAGTCAAGTGAACGCTAAAAAAGCAGATGTTAATCACCAGAAGTAAACAAGATATATTATTGTGTTTTATGTGGTTTTAAATGAACTATCAGTCTTGTGGTGTCTCATGTTTATAAAATCATGATTAATTCATGCCATAATTAAGAAAACAGTATTCATTTTGGTTTTTGATTTGTAATGTTTTAGTATCTTGATATTTTTAATCCATTTTAAAATATATAAATTTTATTGTTGGGAAATATGGAATAAGTTTATGATTGTGGAAAGATAAGACTATTCATACGTATGATATATAAAATGTTTAAATTAAATAATTTGCAAACCACAATTAAAAGTAACAGAATATTATCTTTATTCTTGTTTGAAGGGCTTATATGCCTATTCTGTTATATTTCTATATTGCCTTAACATAGTTCTTACTAGGTACATATATTTCTTCATCTTAAACAAATATTTATCATAAGTTTATATAATTAATATCACAATCTTGATAGGTGCAAACATACATTAGTAAAGGAGAATGACCTGTGAGCTTTCAAGCATCATTTATAGTTACATGATATTTTCTTGCAATGACAAAACATTAAACAGGAAATTATTCAAGATTATTTAAATTCATTTTAAATAATCATTTGACCTTTTCTCAATTACCTGGTTATCTCCAGTATATAGGGTATGTTTAATAATTATCTGTTAAATAAATTAAAGTGAGTCATATAGGTAACAGATTAAAATGGAAATTATATGCCATTAATCTAATAAATTTATTCTAAGCAACAAAAACTATTCTTAAACATTAGTTATGTGAGATCATTGGGTTATTGTATCACTATGAATGTGCTATATTAAAAATAAGCTGGTTGTTTATGTCCTAATTTCAAAATCTCCTATATCATAGCCTCTTCATAGCATACACTACAACATTATGTCCACTTTTTGTTTAAGCCTTGGTTCACTTGCTTTTAGAAGTTACAGTGCTGACACCTGTTCTGCCTGTTGCTTTTACTCTCTATCACTCTATTTTCTACTACACTCTATTATTATTCTCTTCTACTGGTGAAAATATCACTTTCAAACTTCATTTTCTATGCTAACTCCAACTTTTCCTTTCATTAGGGCAACTATCTAAGTATTCCAAATACCAGTACTTACTATCTTTTATGTGCTAAGTACTGTCTTATTTTCATGAGATTGAAATGTAAAGATCAGATTTCCAGCTCATCTGTGACATGTAAACATCTTAGACATCCCATCAGCACAAGATAAAAGCTGAACAAACTGAAAATCTGTGTTTTCTGTAGACTCATCAGAAAATTGAGATTGCAAGTCAAACCATCACCTCAAAATTTGGAGAGATGGGTGACTACAGAGAAACACAGCTAACCTGTGTTTCACAGCTAACCTGGTAGCAGAAGCTACCAGAACCATGAACTAGTAGGAACATTTAAATGAGAAATTTGATGACTTGCTGGAGGCCAAGTTTGGGCTATTGTGAGAGTGAGAAACTCCAGGAGAGATGCGGTGTTAGTGGGTCTCTCGTACTTTTTTGGGTTTTGGTGCCAGGAACCCACAAGCTTCTCACATTGAAGAGCTTACAAAACTTACCTCCTGTCTCTGTCAAGGGGGAAAGTAATGATTGTTAAGTATACCTAGTGTGTGCTCCATAAAAGGCCTACTCTCCAGTGAAAAAACTTCACCAGAGCCTTATCCCACAGAGACAGAGGTACAATTACCTACCACGAGCACTCACCAGACTTCCTCTGTCACGTAAGTGGGAGGGAAAAACAAAACAAAACAAAAAGTAAGAAACACTTGTAAAGGTCACAATCAAGGAACACAAGCTCACTAAAAGACTGAGATTTAGGGGCCAGCCCGGTGGCTTAGCAGTTAAGTGCTCGTGCTCCGTTACTGGCAGCCAGGGTTGGGATCCCGGGCGCGCACCGACGCACCACTTGTCCGGCCATGCTGGGGCCGCCTCCCACATACAGCAACTAGAAGCATGTGGAACTATGACAGACAACTATCTACTGGGGCTTTGGGGAAAAAAAGGAGGAGTATTGGCAATAGATGTTAGCTCAGAGCCAGTCTTTCTCAGCAAAAAGAGGAGGATTAGCATGGATGTTAGCTCAGGGCTGATCTTCCTCACACACACACACACACACACAAAAGACTGAGATTTAATAAAAAATTATGGACCACTTGCCTTCTCCAATTCCTTACCACCACTTAACAGGGCTCCAATATAATAACAGGGAAATAAAGCTGGAAATGATGTAAGGAACAGACTATATCTATATGAAGAAGTTCTTAGGGAAACACAGAGACAAAAAGGGAGAAAAAAGTAAAGATACTAGAGGAATTTGAAGCCCCTGACACCTGTTTTACAGCAAACATTAAACACAGTCAACTCCTTGCCAGATTAATATAAACCTCACTCTACAAGCATATTTGCCCCCATTCCTATTACCTGATATAGCACATCCAGCTTTCAACAACAAAGTACAAGTCATGATAAAAGTCAGGAAAAAGCATAGACTAAAGACACAAAACAGGCATCAAAACTAGATTCAGATATGGTATGAATTTTGGAATTATCAGACAGAGATTTTAAAATAACTATGATTAACATGTTAAGGACTCTAATGTAAAAGGTAGACAATTTGCAAGAACACATGTATAATATAAACAGAGAGATGGAAACTCTAAAAAAGAATATAAATGAAATGATAAAAAAATCAAAAACACTGTAATGAAGAATGTCTTTGATTAGCAGTAAACTACACACAGCTGAGAGAAAAAAAAATTAGTGAGCATTATGTCAATGGAAACTTTCCCAAACTTAAATGCAAAAATAAAAATGAATTTTAAAGAAATCTGAATACTGTGGGACAGATGCAGAAGATGTAACCTGTATGTAATGGGATTACCAGAAGGAGAAGAAGGAGAAGACAGAGCAAATAAATATTTAGAGTAACAATGGCTGAGAATTTTCCAAAATATAATGACAGGTATCCAACCACAGATACAGGAAGCTCAGTAAACACCACACAGGAATAAATACCAAAAACCAACACGTAAGCATATCACATTCAAATTCCAGAAAAGCAAAGGCAAAGAGAAAAATCTTCAAAGAAAACAGAAAAACAAAACACCTTGTCTATAGAGAAAAAAGGATAAGAATTAAATTAGACTTCTCTTCAGAAACCAGGAATGCAAGAAGAGAGCTGAATGAAATATTTAAAGTGTGAAAGAATAAAACCGCTACCTAGAATTCTATATCCAGCAAAATGACCCTTTAGAAGCAAAGGAGAAATAAAGACTTTCTCAGACAAAGAAAAACTGAGAAAATTCAACATCAGCAGATTTGTCCTGCAAAAAATATTAAAGGAAGTTCTTCAGGAATGAGAAAATGATATAGGTGAGAAAATCAGATTTATATTTTACAAAGGAAAAGCAATTTAAAAAGAAATAAATGAAGGTAAAATATTGTACTGTATTTTATTGTTGTTAATTGATCTAATAGAGAAGTGTTCAAATTAATAGTAACAAGGAATTGTGTGATTATAGCATATGGATAATAGTGAAATGAATGACAGTGATTTTATAAGGGAAAAGAGGGAAGAATTGTAAATACCTGGTTATAATATACCTGCTCTACCCATGAAGTGGTATAATGCTATTCAGAAGTAGCTTTAGATCAGTTGTAAATGTATACTGCAAACTCCAGAGCATCCAATAAAAAGTTAAAAACAAAGAAGTATAATTGATATGTTAAGAGAGGAGAAAACATGGAATCATATAAAATGTTCAATTAAAAACAGAGAAGATGGAAAAAGACAGGAAGCAGAGAGAGAATTAAAAGTGCTATGAATAGACAGCAGTTACAAACATGGTAGACGAAAAGACATAAATGAAACTTAAAGGCATATGCTTAAATCAAAGAAGCCAGTCTGAAAAGGATATTTACTGCATGATTTCAATATGGCTTTCTGGGAAAGGCAAAGCCATAGACAATAGAAGGTCAGTCCTTGCCCAGGACTCAGAGTGGATGATTGAATAGGAGAAGCATAGGGGATTGTTGTGGTAGTAAATCTATTCTGTATGCTACCGTAATGGTGCATACATGACACTATGCATTTGTCAAAATGCTTAGAAATTTACAGCACAAAGAATGAATCTTAATGTATGCAAATTTAAAAAAATACTCTAGGAGGTGGGAGATCCTAGGAAGGAATGGAGTTTATGACAAGAGAACATAACTATATCATAAATGTATGAAACAACTTCACTGAAGGGGGTGGGGCAAAAGGTACTACCTAAGTAACTTTGGAAATGAATAGAGTCTGTAAGACTAAAGGCAAAAAGAAGCACACATACGCACCGTACTTTCACTAATAAGGTTTGTTTTTTTTTCCTATGGGGATGGGGTTAAGAATTCTGAGACTACAGTACACCTACACTGGAACTGAACAATTAAGTGAATGGGTGGTGTAAGGTGGGAGTCAGGTTTCTACAATTAAAGTGAAAATTTACAACTAAGCAAAAGAAAGAGCCTAGAATGATCCGTGTGGTAATAGATTAGAGTTGAAGACATCAGTATGAACTCATGTTTAGCTTAATATTGACATGAATGTTTATATATACAAATATTTATAAATAAGCGTATTAACATGCATTTTATACTCATATATTCCTATGCTTTGTCAGCTGACAGGGGCTAGAAACAACAGTTTCCCAGTAATAATGAATATTCCTGGCATTCAGACCTTGCTCTCTAACGCCATTCTCCATTAAAAGCAAAAAAGGAATCGGGGCTCCTTGGAAATACAGTTGGTTCTAGGACTGGGGCAGAAAATATACAAGATGAGTCTGGAGCATCTTATAGTATAAGAAAGTAAGAGAATCCTAAAACAAAAACAAAAATCCCATGATGATAGGGAGTTTGTCAAAGGGACACAGGAGCCAACCGAAAGAACTGCTGATGGCAAGAGCTAGAACCATCTTATCAATAAAATAAAGTAATATTAGATTATAACACAAAGTATAAAATAATACCATAAATTAAAAAATATGGGAGAGAAGAAAATTCTCCCTTGCAGAAGAATTCCACGTAATTTATGTAGATAATCTGTCCTCAAGGATAAGGAGCAAAACTCTCCACTCCTTAAATGTGGGCTGTACATGCACAGTGACTTCTTTCCAAAAAATACAGGATGGAAGAGGAGGAAAAGAGTAAGCTTCCAGCAAAGAAACCTGATAAGCACTCCCTCAGCCAGATGATCAAGGTCAACAACAGTGATAAGTCATGCTGGTATTATGGGCCCTTGATACGATGTGAAGAAAATAGTACTTTACCTCTGTGTGATCTTTCTCCCTAAACCCCTAACCCCAGTGTAATTATGAGAAAAACATCAGACGCATTTCAACAGAGGTGCATCCTACAAGATACTTGACCGGTATGCCTCAAAACTCTTAAGTCCATCAAAAACAAGGAAGTTCTGAGAAACTGTCACAGCTAAGAGAAGCCTAAGGACACTTGAAAATTAAATGTAGTAAGGTATCCTGGAAGGGATCCTGGAACAGAAAAAGACACCAGGTAAAAACTAAAGAAACCTGGATAAACTATGGCTCTAGTTAGTAATAATGTGTCAGAAAATGTTCATTAATTGTAAAAAATGTACCACAATATTGTAAGGTGTTAATAACAGGGGAAACTCAGTGAGCAGATATATGGGAATGACATACTATTTTCTCAATTTTTCTATAAGTCTAAAACTGTTCCAAAAAAATAAAGTTTATACTTTAAAAATGTCAAGATCAACTGGTCTCTTGTCAAGGAGCTCAAATTCAATAAAGTTACTTTTTTTTGGCTCTCATAGTCGGATCTGATGCAAGCCAATTCCTTCTCTTTCGTTTCAGGAATTTGCTTCTTTCACTGTCTCTGTTGTCTTGTGTATTTTGTATTAAAAACTAACTAAAAATAATCAAAAGCTGACCTTTTAAAAACATTACCACTCTTTTTGATAAAGAAACCAATCAATTATGCTACATTAATAACCTTCTGTATTTCTTTTTTTCTTAAATATTGTTAGTTTTCCCCACTCAAAATTTATGTCAGTACTCCCCCCACCCCCCTACCTTTTTGAAATGTTGCAAGTCTGAGAATCTGGGGTGTCTAGATTTATATTATTTCATTGTATTGTATGTGGAAATCTATTTAAGAAGAAAGTTATTCCCATTTTCAAAAGCTTAGTGTCATGGAAGAAAAACCTAAAAAATGTCCTCAGAAGGAAGTGGCCACTGTTTCTAGTTATTTTCTACAAAGTTCAAGAAGCTATAAGAAGAAAATATTGGCTATGAGGACAGCGAGGCCCTGTCTTTAAAGTCTACTTATAGCTACTTATCTCTATGTAGCGAGTGAGATATGTATGTATGTATAAAATGAATTAAACTTCTGTTATCCCAGCCGTTGTGAGATGCTTTGCCATATATTCTCACTACATGCATGTTCTTTTTCTGCTTTCAGTAGTAGAAAATATTTTTATGGAATTGTCATCACCTGGTATATACTACGTAACTGAGATAGTATCACTGTCTTTTTCTCTCTCTTTTTTTTTGTGAGGAAGATTAGCCTTGAGCTAACATCCATGCCAATCCTCCTCTTTTTGCTGAGGAAGACCAGCCCTGAGCTAACATCCATACCAATCTTCCTCCACTTTATGTGGGATGCCACCACAGCATGGCCTGACAAGCGGTGCGTTGGTGCGTGCCCGGGATCTGAACCCAGGCCGCCAGCAGCAGAGCGCCTGCACTTAACCACTATGCCATGGGGCCGGCCCCTCTTTTTCTCTCTCTTTATTAAAACTATATAGCATCTGGAAATTACACAAGGCATTCTAACATAAAAATGCTCAATCAATTGTACTATGACTCTTATTATGGAGTTTTCTAAATATTATGTAAATATTAAAGGAAATAACTCAAATGGACCACTAAAAATTAAATATTCTTATTAGCTATTCTAATTTTTAATGCAGTGTTATGTTCCATTAATAAGAGAAATTTAATCCAAGTTCATATACTCCAGTTAGTCAATTAAGTGAGATTTTTGGTATAAAAAATTGTTTTCACATTTGTTAAGACATACCTCGAGTTTCTGTAATAAGTCCCAGTCTGCAAGGTCTTGCATTATGTGAACACCCTGGTGCTCATGCTGCAACTGTCTGCCTAAGATGTTGCAGGGCTGCATTGACAAACCGTACACTCACCCGTAGTCACCACAGTGCATTAAATAGACATATATATGTGTGTGTGTGTCTATTTATACAACAAAGCAGGAAACAATGATAAAATCAGGTTTTTTTTAGGTTTTGTGGCAGACAAATTTGGGAAAAAAACCCATAAAAAGTAAAAACTTTCAGAGAGCAAACTCCAATTTAAAGATTGCTCCTCTAATAGAGGAGGTATGAAAATCTAAAATACATGTAGAATACACTTTAAAAGTAAAGCAGGTTACCTTTTTTCTTTTACTTTGAATTACGTTGTACTGCCTTTTTGCCTTCCAAATAAACCCCATTTTGAACTAATATATAGTTTTTAATAAACAGGACACTCTATGGTGGAAAATTTCTAGGCATTTCAGAAGATAATGCAACCTCAAATATTTTAATGAATTAATTTAATTCATCCATTGATTTACTCCTTTACTAGTAATTTATTCCTTTAACAAAATTCATGAAACATGACTGTAACTGGGCACCGCACACAAATAAAATGAGACATGATCCTTGTCCTGTGCTTAGCGACTCGGAAGAATCTTTGTATAACTCAAGTTTCTTATTTGAAAATAACAGAAACCAACTCTAGTTACCCTTGAGGCAATGAATTTCATTTAAAAAGTGTTTTAGCTCAAATAATGGGTGGGAAATGGGCAGGAACAAAAAGTGGCCAGATGACCTGATCTACAAACAACTTATACTAAAATAAGTATGGCAGGTTGAGATGCCATCATCATCGCTGCTGAAGGCTGAGCCCCACTGTTGGCATAACCCACACTGGACCTGGATGCTGCTACCACTCTGGCTGGTCCGGTTGGCACAGCTGCTACGGGGAATTGGGTGCTCCTAAGGATGAAACGAACATTAAAGAGTCCCAGATATTTGCATCAATCTTTCCAAGTTGAATTCAGAAACATAGGATCATGCTTGATTTAACTGTATCTCTCTTTCACTCCACATCTAATCTTCAGGAAATCCTGTTGTCTTTAATTTCAGAATATATGCAGAATCCGGCCACATTTCACTATCTCTACTGTACCCCAATCCAAGTACGCCGTGATCTCATGCCTGGATTAGAGCAAGTCTCTTAAATGGTCTTCCTGCTTTTGCACTTGCACTGCTGTGTCTCCTCAATGGCACATCCAGAGTTATCTTCTAAAATCATAAATCAAATCATGTCACTCTTCTGCTCAAACTTCTTCAATGTCTTGCTATTTTACTCAGAGGAAACCCAAAATCCTTAGTAAAGCTCACTGAATGGCTGAGTACAAGGGCCTGAATAATCTGGCCTCCCGCTAATTCCTCACCCTGCTTCAGTCCTCCTGGCCTCCCTGCGGTTCCTGCAAAAAGGCAAATACGCTCCACTTAGAGCCTCTCACTTGCTAGTCCCTCTGCAAAAAGCCTCTTCCTCTGATACCCGCTTGACTAACTCTCTCTTCTTCCTCAAGCCTCTACTGACTACCCCATTTCAAGATTCAATCCGCCTTCTCCCCCTGGCATTCCCAGTCCACTCACAGAAGATTTCTAGGGCAGTGAAACTATCCTGCATGATACTATAATGGTGGATACATGTTGTTATACATTTGTCAAAACCCATAGAAAGTGCAGCACCAAGAGGGAACCCTAATGTAAACTACAGACTTTGGGTGACAGTGACGTGTCAATGTAGGCCCATCAATTATAACAAATGCACCACTCTGCTGTGAGATTGCTAGTGGCAGCGGCCGTATGTGGGGCCAAGAGGTATACGGGAACTCTCTGTGTTTTCTGTTCAATTTTGCTGTGAACCTGAAGCTGCTTTAAAAAAAAGAGTCTATTAAAAAATCTCTAAATGAAAGAAAATAATTAGCACAAATATAACTGAAAATAGATTAATATCCAGAATATATCAAGAATTTCCTAATGTAAATTAAAAAAAAATGAACCACCTAAACAAAATTTAGAACAAGACATCAATAAATATTTACAAGGAAAGAAATACGAAAGGATATAAAAATATGCGATATCTCAAGATGAAAATGTGAATCAAAACTACATTTTCTAAAATGAATTTCCATATTATTTACACACATTAA
The DNA here is from genome assembly GCF_020826845.1 of Diceros bicornis minor. NCBI lineage: Eukaryota > Metazoa > Chordata > Mammalia > Perissodactyla > Rhinocerotidae > Diceros > Diceros bicornis. Next base: position 58,013,906 of record NC_080754.1, read on the forward strand.
TAATAATCTTCATAATAATCATAATAATTAATTGAAAAGTATGTGGAGCAACAGGACCAGGTTTACGCTTCTGGTGACGTCTATAATGATACAGCTGGTGGACATAACAATGTGACAATATCTGAAGTGTTACCTGATAGTCTGAAAATTTAAATTTCCTTGAAATATCTTGGTGTTTCTCTCTCCCTAGGAGTAGTTACCTTGGAGAACGTCCTCTGTTCTCACTGAGAAAAGGCTAAAGGGAAGAGCCAAAGTGCATACATCAGAAATTATTGTGGAAGAGTCTCGCAGGGGTATCTAATCTCCCTTTCATTCAATGAATTCTGCATCACTGAATTCACACATTTCCACAAATGAATTAGGTGCTTTGACTCAAAATCTGTTTACAGGATCTTGATACATAAGTACACACAAACATACACAAACACATACACATATACATATATATATATGTACGTACACATATATTTTTCAGTTATACAGTAAAAAAAAAATTTGCTGTAAAAATAAAGATGACCTTTTGGAGGCCACCCACTACGTCAGTCCTTAAGGTCTTGAACAATTAGAATCTACAAAGGTGTCTTAGAGCAGACCACTTTTGATGGCCATGCCTGCTCTGCAATCTGTGGTGGCAACCATGCCCACTTTGCCTCTGGAGTTACATGCCCCTATTTGATCTCTGCCTCCTTGAGGTCTTCTCGTTTCCTTGAATGCAGTTGATTTCATTTCAACTACAGAACCTTCTACCAGCACCTACAGTCTATTGAAAATTGCCAATCACCTTTCAAAGATGGTGATACCCTGTCCCCTCCCCAAAGTACATCCCTTGCTTTTGGTAGGAAATGTCCTCTGGGCTCTACTAGGGGATTTCTTTAGGAAGTGTGTAGGTCATGTTAAATTCACTCCATCGCTTTTTCTGCCAAATTTGTTTAGATTTATTTCTCAACATAGTACTTTGATTTGCTCGTATTTTCATATACACTATCAGTGCCACCTGATCAATAATGTGGACAACTCACAGCTGTTTATGCTACCGTAGTGAATCCAGAAACTCTAGCAGATAGATCCATGTGGATTAATTTAGTCAGATCTGTAATTATTAATCAGAATCTCCTCTACCTACGTTCCTCAGATTTTTTATAATATAAATTACTAATGTAAATTGCTAAAATGAAACACTGAAAATCTTTTGGTATAATGCCTCTTTCAAAGTTGTCTTTAATTGACAATCTCCAGAGAATTTTAAGCTGTCACCTAATTCAATATTTTTCAACATTAGCTAAGTTTCAAAATCAGCTGGGGACATTTAAAGATTCCTAATGCCCAGGCCATTCCCCAAACTAATCATATTGGTATTCCTGGGGAGAAACTCTGGAGTCAGGGCTTTTTAAAGCTTCCCAGGCGATTCCAATGCACAGACAAGGCTGAGAAATGCTGCTTTATAGACTAAAGACACTGATGGGGAATGTAGGAGGCAGAATGGTGACCCTCCAAAAGATATGTCCAGGTCCTAATCCCCCAAACCTGTGACTGTTACCTTATATGGTGAAAAGAATGAGTATTGTCTTATATGGCAAAAGATGTGATTAAATTAAAGATCTTGACAGGAGTAGCTTTTCCTGGATTATCTGGATGGATCCTAAATGCAATCACATATATATTTACAAGAGAGAGGAGGAGGGAATTTAGGGACAGACACACAGAGGAGAGGACATCTATGTAGAAGGTGATGTGAAGATGGGGGCAGAGATTGGAGTGATGCAGCTATAAGCCCAACACTGCCAAGGATTGCTGGCCTCAATCCTAGAAGCTAGGAAGAGGGATGGAATGGATTCTCGCCCAGAGCCCTTGTGGGGAATGTGGGCCTGCCAATGCCTTAATTTCAGGCTTCTGGCCTCCAGGACTGCTAGGGAATGATTTATGTTGTTTTAAGCTTTTGAACCTGTATAACCATGTGGTTAAGGCAGCCACATGAAACTAATACAAAGAGGAATAAGAAATAATTTTCTTTTTCAAGGAAATTCCCACATCTTTAAGGCAGGCAGATATAGTCTTATCAGGTAACGGCTAACAGGAAACATACAAAGCACATGCGTTGTACCTAGTGCTATCCTGTGCATTTGCTGTGCAAAGGAGCAGGGACACACTCAGCAGTGGCAACGGGCAATATCTCTCTCTCTCCTGCAGGAGGAGTGTGTCCCCATCCTTTCCTCATTTGCACAGAGGTCTATTCAGGCCTGGGAACAGCTGGCTGAACCTTGGGTGGAGCTCCAGGAGACAGACTCTAAGCATCGCAAGGAGCTAAGAACATTCAGCCAACTCTGTAACAATGGACACTTCTGGCACAAAAAACAATCTTCGTTAACCTGAGGAGCACAACTAGACAGTCTGAATGTTAATGTCGATGTTATTAGTCAGAGGCCCTGTGAACTAGCCTTTTGCTAAATGACCAAAAGAGGAGAGGGAATAAGCCTCCACAGTCCCTCAAAGTTTATCTCTTTTTAGCACTTAGTATATTTTAAATGGACTTAATACTCTTAACAATCCTATTTCATAGGTATTATTATTACCCCCATTTCCGGATGGGGAAATTAGGCTCAGAGTAGTTACTTAACTTGCTCAATGCCATGAAAATGTCAATGGCAAAGCTAAGATTTGGGCGAGGTAGACTGGCTCTCCCCTCTGTGTTCTTAACCATGAGGCTACCCTGTGGCAATGGGGACTCTGAGGTTTCATTGTGTCACATGTGGTGAGCCAGGGCCACCTTCCTGGGCATGTGACCCATGCAGTTGCACAGGGCTTGGAACTTAAAAGATCTCATGACTGGTTTAATGCATCTTAAAATCTCAATTTTTGAACAAAGGGCCCCACATTTTCGTTTTGCCCTGGGCCCTACAATTTATGTAGCCAGTGCTGCTCTGAGACTTTGGAATTCTCCTAAATAGTTTAATTCTATTCTCAGGTTTCCATTCATTACTATACAAAGTGCTTAGGTGCACATGACATCTAGTAATAGATTATGAAGAACTTTATTTCAGAGATTCTATATGTATATTTTAACATCACTGATTTTTGGATGCAATTTCAAAAAAATGGTATCTTCATTCACTGTTGTTCAGGTGGCAGTCCTGATTTTGTTGCTATTACCTACAATTGTGCAAAGATAATCATTGCTTTTCATGTTATCATTAAATTGAGTTGTCTACATTGTTGAAACAAGTGTTGTGTTTAATTGCCACTCAAAATGTCTTCAAAAGAATTAAGCTATGATTTAAAAAAAAAAAAAAAAACCTCTATGAATTTTCACCAGACAGGCTGTTAAAAAGTAAACGTTAGTTTGACCTTGCTGCAGTAAGGGGAAATACCACCTTGAGAGAGTCTGGACTATCTCAGTAGGGGAGGTCAGACGTGGAGTGGATGTAGGGTTTGAGGGAATCTGGGATCCAGTGGTTTAAGGTGAGTCTTTTAAGGCATAGAACCAATGAGCATTAGACAAAGTTTGTGAGGTGTTTTTTGTCTCATTTACATTGGGTTTCAAGAATTTCCTGAAGCAAGGTGCAAAGTCATTTATGGGTTTACAGACATCTTTCCTGAAACAAACTACAAAATCATGCAATACAGGTTATCTCAATTTGTTCTTAAAACCAAAGTTTACTGTGTTCACAGAAAGTGTATATTTTATACTAACGGGGGCATTACTACAATTTCATAATCTGTTACAGAGCAAAAGCCAAATGCTTGACATCCCTGCTACTTGCTACTCTAATTAATACTGGCATCATCTGGGATTTGCAGCAAATGCAGAATCTTAGCTGCCATCCCTCCACCCTGAACTCTAATAAATCAGAATCAGCCTTCTAACAGATGCTCATTTTATAGTCTGAGTTCTCCAGAGAAGCAGACCAATAATATATATATTATTTATTATACATATTATTATGTATATTATATATGATTTATTATAAGGAATTGGCTCCTGCGGTTATGGAGACTAAAAAGTTCCAAGATCTGTGCTAGCGAGCTGAAGACTCAAGTGAGCTGGTGGTACAGTTCCAGTCAGAGTCTGAGTCTAAATGTAGGAGAAGACAGATGTCTCAGCTCAAAGACAGTCAGGCAGAAAGAGCAAATTCTCCCTTACTCAGCCTTTTGCTCTATTCAGGCCTTCAACGGATTGGATGAGGCACACCCATAATATTGGGGAGGGCAGTCTGCTTTACTCAGTCTACCAATTCAAATGTTAATCTCATCCAGAAATACCCTCACAGATACACCTAGAATAATGTCTAACCAAATATCTGGGCACACAAGGCCCAGTCAAGTGGACACATAAAATTAACTATCATACTCATGATTTCCATGCACATAAGAAGCACTGGTTCAAGATACCACAGGAATAAAGCATCCCACAAGTAGAACAAGGTGTGTTAACCTTTGATACCAAATTGGGTGCAACAGAGTAGCCTATCAAATTAAACATAACGCCACTGGAGGCAGAAGAACTCCCCAGCTCCTTTAGAAATTTTAAATTTTAAAGAACCAAAAGTTAGTAAGATAGATTCATGTGACAGAACAGACCATTGTTCAATTGTTAACAATTTGACAGAAAATTTGCATTTTGGACAGAGCTGATTCAACTGAGCAAATGAATAAGAGTTTAGTAGATATAGAATGGAGCAGCATCAAAACTTGAAGCAGAGTGTGAGAAGCATGGAAGAAGACCCCGAAGACTATAATAGAACACTTCTTAAAAAGAATGCTGCACCACCAACAGTCTTGGGGACACAAGGGAAAATATTGCACAGAAAAACCAATATATCAGTGACTCCAAGTTGAAAAGTGATTAAAATATTCAGACATTGAATTTAAAGAGGCTTTAGTAAGACCTTAACTAGTTTATTCCAGTACAGTTTCCTGTATTGACTATAAAAGTGATTAATACATGATAAAATTGTCTATAGCTCTCTAATAAATATAATACAATTTATATCAAATCAAACCTTATGTCTTAGTTTAGTTTTTGTGTTTTTTTTTAATGATAAAACTTTATTGTAGCTTCTCACAGCAGGCGCATCTTGGGATCCTCAACCAGAGGGACCCCAGGGGCTAGGGCACAGGGGAAAGAAGCAAGCCACTGTGGGGAGGGTGGACACCCCTCAGGGAGCCAAAATGTCCCCAAGAGCTCTTGCTTTGCCACAATACAGGGGACCAGAGCCTCTGGCTAGGAGGTTCCTGAGGGAGAGAACACCACCGGGGATGGGCTCAAGGCACCAAGTTCCTCCACTTGAAGGAGAAGGCACCGTGCACACTGGCGCCACAGTGCACCTCCCCGAGCCGAAGAGGTACATGTAGGAGACGTCCATGATGGCCTTGAGGGTCCCTCTGAAGTCCCCCACGAGCTTGAAGAGCTGGGATGTCGATGATGCCCTTCTCCGTTAGCACCAGCTCCCGGTTCAGCACCTCTTGGCTCCTGTCCAGGCGGTTCACCACGTACGAATTATATTCTCTTAATTGCTTATTGTACAGAATATCCATTATTTTCTACTGGTTTTTTTTTTTTTTTTTTTTTTTTTTTTTCCCCTCTTGACCCCTTGGAACAGCAGAGCGTCCCGTGGCCCTCGTTCAGCTGTTCCTACAACAGTCGGCCAGGAGCAGCCGGCAGCGCTTCCCGTTGGTGCAGGAAGGAAGTTCAGGGGCTGGTGCACGTGGCCCAGATACGGCCAGTCCGAGGACTTTCACAGGGGCCTGCACCCCTGCGTGCCCAGGAAGTCCTGCTCGGCCTGGGGCACCCCTGCTCTCCTTGCTGGGGTAACTGCTGCTCCGTGAGAATCGTGCCCGGGGATCTCTCCTCTCCCGCCTGTGACCTGCGGGCCCACTCCCAGGCTTACACAGGGGTCGAGGTCAGTAATGTTTATTCCTTCTTTCATAGTGGTCTGTGAAATGCTGGATAGCATTTTAATAGTTACTAGCATCTTCATTTTGATGAAATGGAGCAGTGATTCAGCAAATCATAGAATCAAACCTTTTATTTGCTTTATTTTACCCCGAGGTCAGGCAAGATAAGATATTCTTTAGCAAGGTCACAGATAATTCCTGGGTTGATGGATAATAAAAGGATTTTAGCATGGTATTTTCTTTCTCTATGGTTTCTACATCATTGGTGGCAGCCAATCCAACCTGCAGGTGTTAAATTTCTCCTGTCCTTTTTACTATCATAGGAAGTAGCCAACTAAAATCCCAAAGGCTTAAAGCATCTCACCCTAGGAGATCTTCTACATCAATTTAGCTGACTTTTTCATTAGTGCATGTCTTGGACTGCTAGATTCTAATACTAAAAATAAATTTGTACTGCTTTCAGTCTGAATTAAGCAAAATACCCAACCTCATATTGTCCCTGCCTCCAGAGGATCTCTTGCCAGAATACCTGTACCCTGTTACCAGTATTTGTATCAGTCAGAGATCTTAGTTGAAGATATCAGTAATAAATTAACTACACAGAACATGAACTTATGAGAAATATATTTCCTAGCTAATATGATGCTTCCATGTGCCATTATTATCTGAAATCAGAGCCCCAGGTAGTATATCAAATTGGCAACTCTTAGGTCAAATACCCATACTTTACATGTCAGTTGTCAAAGGAACAAAGAAGTCTAGCAGCTGAACCATTTGGTTTTGGGAGCAGAAAACAGGCTACTGCTTCTCCCTAAGAACCACACATTGAGAAATTCTTCAAATGTGGGAAGGGGTTTCAGATGCCCATCTGGAGGGAGGATTCATTGTATCTTCAAATTTACCTAAGAATTTTCTCAGGTATGTGTTAGGGAAATAAATGGCAGGGGATACAGAGTATTCCAGGCAGTGGGAATAAAGTATGAGGGTGCACACATGTCAGAATTATAGTTTAGGATTCGAATTTAAGATGGCAACTACCAACTTTTATTTTCCCTTCTACCAAAATCCCACTGAAATGACAGAAAAAAAAAAGATAGAGAATTGATAATACATAATTCCATTGAGAATAGAAAAAGGAGAAACGGTAGGAGACCAATTTTTATAGTATGTGTATCTAATATGCATATATAGAAGGCAGAAATCGTACTGATTGATCAATGAAAGTGGAGAAAGACAGAATTATGCATGGTATGGAAAGCAAGAATGTATTGTGTGACAAATGCAGGTGATTAAACAAAGGACTGTATAGTGAATAGCAGAACTAGATCTCTCACCCTTTCCACCACAGTTTCAGAAAAATAAAACCACTGGCAGTGCCAGTGTTGGTCCCCAGGTTAAAACAATAAAGGGCCATGATGTGTCTGGGAAGGGCTTGGGCTCTGTGGTTTGGGTTCCTCAGAGAAAAGGCACACATTGTGGCATTGAATGGCTATTTTGAAAATGAAAACCACTCTATTAAGTTAGCCATGTTCATTAAACAGAATTCTCGGTCAACACTTCCATTCAGGGAAGAGATCTCTGAAATAACCAGAACTACGTAACTGGTGAAGAAACCCATGCCGTCGATCTATATTAATAAAATTTTATTTATAAATTCACAGCATACCCAGGGGGAATTTGAGAGCCATTGACTCAAAAGTAAAAGATATTTTTGAGTGAAAAAATCTTAAATATTTTAATATTTTTATACCTATATTCCTCACTGCCTTAGTAAAAATGTGTGTGTGTGTGTGTGTATACAGCATGTGATAATTAAGGCTTTCTTTGTTTAATAAAGGAGAGAGAGGCACTTCTTCCCCACTCTCTCCTCTTAGGGTATCTTCTTGGGAACACAAGACCTTTGATTTTATAAAGCAAAGTCCTGGGCCTTCTGATTCTTGGAACTAAACCTCCAAGATTAACTTAGAAGGCCCCCAGGACAGGTATTGGAAGAAGTCACTAAGTGTATTTTCTTGTCTTTCAAGGAAATGGGAGAAGTTTTCATTCTTCTCTTTTACTTTTCTGTATAAATTGCATGAAATTCTGTCCAGACTCTGCAGCTGCTCGTTTCACTTTACGTGCGTGTAATCTGTTAATACCTACCCAATAATACAAATGTTCTCTGCCCCATCCATATAGGTAGGGAGAGGACTTTTGTTGACAGGATTATTTATTTTTCCCAGCTATATTTTTGTGGGATTGGCTCTAGCCACTTAGAATGCTATTTCTGGAAGCAAAACCTTCACCTCTAATCCATCTCTAAGAATATAGTATGCATATGTAATATCCATATATAGTATGCATATAGGGAGCATTGCACTAAAACAAAAAAACAAATGGTAGAATTTAAGATAGCATTTCAGCACATTGTGTAAGATATTTGGGGTAAACGTAATTTCTCTAAAGTTCCTGAAACCATGCCTATACCTGAAATTATGTAATTTCTAGTCAGTGCATTGTCTGTCCACATTTGTCTATCTTACTATTTCCTGTGGCACAACATTATGTGCACCAGTATTAGCTGTGAGAATTGAGAGTAGCAACGAGTTTGTTAATCTGATGATTGCCAACATTTTGTTTGGCTTCCTTTTTTGGCCCAATTGAAAATATGTTGAATGACTCAAGTGGCAACTCATATTTATTTATGTAATATAGCTTTAAATATGCTTGATTCTGCTCACCTGTCTGAAATGTTTTTATATAATATTAAAGTTTAAATCATGATCTTTGTTTACAAAACATGATTGCACCGTTCGATTCTATTTTTAACCTTATATCTAGAACATAAAGTTCTACTACAATTATTACATAGAGGCCACTTTCACTGTAATTCTGAATTTTCATGGGTCCATTGGGAAAGCTTAAGATGTGTGTAATGGTAATGTGAATTTTATTGGGCTTCCTTCCTCAAGATATAATCTTACTAATTATTTTCTATTGAGTGTACGTGACAGTTGGATTGTCCTGCACCTCCTTCAGTGTGAGTGTGTTCCCTGGCTACATGCTACATTGTGTGAAACTTCATGCTTGCGTATCAGGCATTTTATAAGTCCCCAGACAGTGGGTGTTGGCTGGGGCTCTGTGGGTATGAAAATAATCCCATTCAAATTCTCCATCAATTCCTATAAGAATGACTTGTTGCCCCTTCCAGGATGGAGGAACCTAACAGCATCAACTTGCTACCAAATGGATGGTTATCCCTCCCACGGAAAAGTGTCATACAGGTGCTTCAAAATTGGTCTTTCTTTCTGAGAGATTGGACATTCTGAGAAGGCCAAAACTAGATTGTGCGAGTCCATGCTGTTGGGCTCATGTGTGGTCTCCATCTCTAACCCAGTGATTACTCCATTCCTATAGCTGTCATGCCAGGTCTGGCATAGCCAATGACAAAGGCTGTTTAATATCAGCTGGCTGAGTAATTTTGTCTACTTGGTGCTTCAGTGCTTTTTCCATGGTGAGTGCTCTCTGGTGGGCATTTATATCTGCCATGAAAATTTTCATACTTGATGCTTATTTGCGTATGTCCATCCACATGCCTCTCCCCTAGATCTCTTCATATCTAATATTCCAGTCCTTTAACTTTCAAGCCATTCATCACTGCCTCTAATTCCACAGATGTTCTCATCTCTGGCTGCATCTCCTTTCCCATAAAATAAATGAACAGTTGTAACAATAGATGCTGTGTCCATTGGGAAGATTTTCACTCACCCACTGTCATTCAAAGCTACTACTGGGTGTAGCTACAGTGTAGCCTCCATTTATCTTTTGGTTTGCTTTATATACTGATCTAATCTATTCATAAACCAAGCTTGGTTTTTTCATATTCCCTCCATATATCCATGGATACAAGATGAGGGAGGGATGCAAATATGGTGGGTGACATGGGAATCTAGCCCATGTGCTCATGCAATTTATCCATCCCTTCTAATCCTGCTCAGGCTCAATCCTTGATGTATCATTTCTATCCTACAATTAACTGTTACTGGATCTACCCAATTTGATGATAACTTCATGAGTTATCAAAATGGGCGTATATCCATCTAGGTTATTCTGGAACTTAACCCTACTTATCAATCTGGCAGCCAGAAGAGAGAGTGGGGACAGCTCTTGAGGGGGCCTCTGTTGCCTTGCAGGGAAGACTGCAGTGTATTTCCACATCAGGAAACTGCTATTACTTAATAGGAAAGGGTGAGCTCCCTCTGAAGACTCTAAGTTTTCAGAGTTACAATCTTCAGAGGAATGCACACAGATGTTCTGATTCTAAGCTTCAATAACCCAGGTTTTCTCAACCAGGGCCCTAAACATAGCATAATAGACCTGCCTAGGCTGAGCAGTCAACAGTCTTTGTAGCTCAATGATCTTAACAATAATATCCTGAGTCTGCTCCTCAGTTGGTCCTACCTCACAGTGCAAGAGCTGAGGGCCTCTTTGGAACCTACAGTGGAGGCTTTCTGACTCCCACACTTAGGCACATCCAGTTTATCATCATCTCTCTGTACAGTGTCAGTGTAACTTTGTAAATACCGGCCAATTCTGTTATCCTTGTTTGCACTGTGCTTCCTGAAGTTTTCAAAAACTTTATTCATTATGCTTGACTGGGCATTTCCCTCCACCTTTGTACCACTACCATCGTCTGTCATTGTTTTCCAGGATGCTCATGGCTTCACCTTGAAAGCTGAGGCAGTTCCTGGTGGCACTTACAATAGGAAGCAGTCAGATAGGGATTCTTCTTGTGGAAGTTTCTCTCTTGAAAGGAGATATGAGCAACTTATGTCTATGACTCCCACAATTTATACATTTACATATAGGAATATAAATTTATATTCCTATAACATTCCACGTAAGAAGAGATTAGTGAAGTTAGAAGTCATATCCAATTGAGGACACCTGGAAGCTGGCAGGACAGAGGTGCCATTTAAGCTTGAAATTCAAATGATAGTAAAGTCGGGAAAATAAATCATTCCATAGAGCAGGAAAAAATGATGAAATCATGAGCATAAATGGGGGAAAGTGCAGGGTGCTTTCAGGAAAAGAGAGTAAGCACTTTAACCGTATGGCTGTACATAGCACAAAAGGGAGTCCTGCACATGTCTAGGCTATGGCAGGTCATTGAGAGCCTTATGGCAGATTGGTGAGAGCCTTAGAGACCGATCTTGGGTAAGCAGCAACCCAGTGCTGCTGTGGCACTGAATTTTTGGCCCAGGCAGAGCCACTTCTATAGCTAGCCTTGGTATTTACTGATATTTCCTGATTTCATTAAGGGTTACCAACACTTCATCATCACGGAATTCACGGAGGCATTATGTTCTTTGTTGGCTTTTTTCTTTTAAAGAAATTGTTAAAATCTCCTAGGTGGGATAATAAAGAAACAAACAGAATAAACCTACTCTACCATTCTACAAAGAACCTCATCCTTTAGATAAACCCACTCCCTTCACAAATGAGGACACAGTAGACTTCACTATTGGTTCCTTCTTGTTTGTTATGTTGGGATGTCACTGAAGAAGCATTAGACAAATGCCGGGTAATGGAAACAGAAAGCAAAGGTAAATGTCAAAGACATTATGGAAGCATAAATGACAAGAATTTGCATCTAATGGGACATGTGAAATGAGGGAGAGAGTGCAGGTAAAGATGAGGAGGTTAGTTGCAAGAACAAACAGAGGTAATGAATAAATAAATGAAACAATCCCAGAAATGAAATCCAACACTAAGGTCTAGTGATTTGAGTTTGTTTAGTTTATGTGTTTGGTGAAATAAAATATACTGTGATAATTATATTACTAAATTACTATTTGCTTTATGAAAAATATTTTCTTAGTCTTTCAGGAAAGGTTAATGGAAAATCTATAAATAATACACATATACAAATGCACATCAAGTAAGAGTTCATGAATATAATATATAATCCAACTTAATGCGTCAACTATTTTCAAAGACAATAGCAGCTGGTGAGAATTCCTTAGCTAAAAAATGTGATTAATTCTATGGAACTTGATGCTGGGAGTAATAATTTGTTAGGATAGATGTGAGTTAATGTCCCATGTTTAAATTCCTGTCTTATAATTTTAAATAATTTTATTATGATACTACTATAATTCTTAAACATACAACCCTATACAAGGACATACACACATACCTATTTAGCTCTGTTTGAAATTAATATCAAGTACTAAACATTTTCAAAACTTAAAAGTATATATTAATGTTTGAACATTACGACTAGTTACAGCAACAGTAAAATTTTCCCTTAAAAATATCAAAATGAATCATTTCTGTGGTTTCAATTTCTTTGAAAGTCAAATGTTAGTAGGCTCTAACAAGAATAAATCTGGACTATATCTGAACGGAAAAGGCTCATACAAAGGTAGATATAGATGTTTTCTGTTTTGCATTCCCCACACATTATCACCTAAATGTTTATAGGAATTTTTATCTTGGATTTTACTTGGTGAGCTATCCAAATGTTAAGAATTTCATCCTTAGTTAGAGATTTTGTTTATCAAATCCACATATTCTTCAAATACACCTACTAACTTGATGTGTTTCAGAACTTATTTGCACTTATTGTAAAGAAAGGGTGATGCCTTAATTTGTTTTTAAGTTTGTACATTTTGCCCACCTTCACCCATTTTGCCCACCCCCACACCCCTGCCTCTGGCAACCACCAATCTATTCTCTGTATCTATGAGTTTGGTTTGGGGGGTTTGGTTTTTTTTTTTTTTAGATTCCACTTATAAGTGAGATCATATGGTATTTATCTTTCTCTGTCTGACTTATTTCACTTAGTATAATACCCTCAAGGTCCACCCATGTTGTCACAAATGGTAAGATTTCCTTCTTTCTTATGGCTGGATAATATTTCATTGTATATATACCAAATTTTTTTTAATCCATTCATTTACCAAGGGACGTTTAGGTTGCTTCCACGTCTTGGTTATTGTAAATAATGCTGCAATGTACATGGGGGGTGCAGATATCTTTTTAAGTTAGTGTTTTCATTTCCTTCAGATAAATACCCAGAAGTGGAATTACCAGATCATATGGTAGCTCTATCTTTAATTTTTGGAAGAACCTCCATACTTTTTTCCATAGTGGCTGTACCAATTTACATTCCCATCAACAGTGCAAAGGGTTCCCTTTTCTCCACATTGTAGTCAACACTTGTTGTTTTTTGTCTTTTTGGTAATAGTCATTCTAACAAGTGTGAGGCGATATCTCCTTGTGATTTTGGTTTGCATTTCCCTGTTGATTAGTGATGCTGAGCACTTTTTCATGCGCTTGTTGGCCATCTGTGTGTCTTCTTTGGAAAAGTATCTATTCAGATCCTCTGCTGATTTTCTAATTGGATTATTTGGGCTTTTGCTATTGAGTTGTATGAATTATTTATATACTTTGGATATTAACCCCTTATGAGATATATGATTTGCAAATATTTTCTCTCATTCAGTAGATTGCCTTCTCCGTTTTTTGGTTTTTCTTTGCTGTGTGGAAGCTTTTTAGTTTGATGTAGTCCCACTTGTTTATTTTTGCTTTTCTTGCCTTTGCTTTTGGAGTCATATTCAAAAAATCATTACCAAGACTGATGTAAAGGAGCTGACTTACTGCCTATGTTTTCTTCTAGGACTTATATGGTTTCAGGTCTTATCTTCAAGTCTTTAATACATTTTCAGTTAATTTTCGTGTACAGTATAAGATAATGGCTTAGTTTAATTGTTTTCTTGTGGCTGTCCTGTTTTTCCAACGCCATTTATTGAAGAGACTGTCCTTTCCCTATTACATATTCTTAGCTCCTTTTGTCATAAATTAGTCGACCATATATGTGTGGATTTATTTCTGTACTCTCAATCCATTGATCTGTCTATGTTTTTATGCTGAAATCAAACTGTTTTGATGACTATAGCTTTGTAATATACTTTGAAAATCAGAAAGCGTGATGCCTCCGGCAATGGTCTTCTTTCTCAAGATTGCTTTGGCTATTCAGGATCTTTTGTCATTCCATACAAATTTTAGGATTATTCGCTATATTTCTGTGAAAAGTGCCACTGCAATTTTGATAAGGATTGTGTTAAGTCTGTAGATGACTTTGCATACAGTGGATATTTTAACAATAATAATTCTTCCAGTCCATGAGCATGGGATATCTTGCCAATTATTTGTGTCTTCTTCAATTTCTTTCATCAATGTCTTATAGTTTTCAGTGTACAGGTCTTTCACTTTTTTGGTTAAATTTATTCCCGGGTATTTTATTCTTTTGATGCAATGATAAATGGGATTATTTTCTTAATTTCCCTTTTTGATAGTTCATTATTAGTTTAAAGAAATGCAAAAGATTTTTGTATATTGATTTTGTATCCTGAAGCTTTACTAAATTTATTAGTTCTTATAGTTGTTTGTGGTCTTTAGGGTTTTCTGTATATAATGTCATATCATCTGTAAATAGTGACATTTTTACTTCTGCCTTTCAGATTTGGATGTCATTTATTCTTATTTCTTGCCTAATTGCTCTGGCTAGGACTTCCAATACTATATTGAATAAAAATGGTGAGAATGAGCATCTTTGTCTTGTTCCTCATCCTAGAGAAAAACTTTCAGATTTTCAACCTTGAATATAATGTTATCAGTGGGCTTGTCATATGTGGCCTTTATTATGTTGAGATACCTTCCCTCTATATCCACTTTGTTGAGGTTTTTATCACAAATGATGAATTTTGTCAAATGCTTTTTCTGCATCTATTGAGATGACCATATGATTTTTATCCTCATTTTGTTAATGTGGTGTATCACATTGATTTGTGGATGTTGAATCATCTTTGCGTCCCTGGACTAAATCCCACTTGATCATGAGGTATGATCTTTTTAATGTGGTCAATTTTCATGAATTCAATTTGCTAATATTTTCTTGAGGATTTTTGTTCTATATTTATCAGGGACATTTATGTCATTTATTTCTGATATGTTCTCATTTCCTTCCTTCAACTACCTTTGGGCTTTGTTTGTTCTTTTTTTTATTCCTTGAGGTGTAAAGTTAGGTTGTTTATTTGAGATCTTTCTTGTTTCTTGAGAAAACAGAAAGGGTGGTTTCTGATTAAACTCTTCCCTCAGATAAGAAAAGATGATACAAAGGACAGTTATTTAAAATAAATCTCTATAAATGATCAAGGCATTTTTAAATATATTGATTAAGCAAAGATAGAAGCAGAGGTAACAAGTGTCAACTTGTTATTTTCTCCTTGTCGAGATATTTTCTCCTTCTCTTCTGTCATATTTGTCTCCCTTATTTTCTCCATTTTTTGTTCTCCCAAAGTGAGATTTTAAGTTTTAAAAGAAAAACATTTTTGGAAACACTGATTTTGTTTAATGTATTATTTCCAGATGTACCTTCATGACACATTTAGTCAAAGTTTGTAGTTGCGCTTTCTGTTTATGTCTCTTCTTTGTAAATTATGCATTCTACAGTTATTTATTGCACAGCAGAGGCACAAGATAACGATCCCTTTGTGTTTTTCTGGTTTATGTTTGGCCACGTGAAATACCTCAATCTGAGTTTGACTGCTACCGTAGGTGATGTTATATTCATTCCGTCACCCAGACTATGTGTCAGCAACACACTGAGCAGAGCAGTGCAGTGAAACGTTTGTCCATTCTTATCTTCCAATATCATGTCAACACACATTGATTATCTATTCGGTGACAACAAAGTAATAAGAATTCACATCAAAGAAGCCAAGCAAGTATTTTTGATTAAGAAGCAAACATTTGGTACCGAGGGTGGTGCTAAGAATACCAGCGCAAACACCATTGGGCAAAGAATCATCAGAAGGCTTTTGCAGGGCCCGCCCCGTGGCTTAGCGGTTAAGTGTGCGTGCTCCGCTGCTCCACTGCTGGCGGCCCGGGTTCGGATCCCGGGCGCGCACCCATGCACCGCTTCTCCGGCCATGCTAAGGTCGCGGCCCACGTACAGCAACTATGACATACAACTGTCTACTGGGGCTTTGGGAGTAAAAAAAATAAATAAATAGAATTATAAAAAGAAGGCTTTTGCAGAACACTTAGGATATTTGTTCTAAAAATCTGTATTTATGTACTACGCATACCAGATGAACAAACTAAGCCTGAAAATTCTGAAATGTATGTCTAAGTACTGTACATATTAAACCTAGAATAAAAATGAAATGAAGAGATGGTTCAAATAGAGCATGGTAAAGTGACCCAAAGGCTATGGACCTAGCTGTATCAAACTGAAGTCAAAAAAATGATTTTGTTGCCACTGTGAATGCCATGATTATAAGAATATTATAGTCTTGCTGAACTTTGCCAATTAAAATACACTTCTAAGTAGCTAAAATTGAACTATCTTTTTCCTTCTGTTGGACAACTGGTATATTTTAATCTCAGAGGTATATGTTACAAAGGAAGCAGAATATCAATACACTTAAAAGTCTAACTCTAGGTAAGGGTTTCTTAACCTTAGTTCTTTTTCTGTTCTGGCTGCTATAACAAAGTACCATAGACTGGGTGGCTTATAAACAACAGAAATTTATTTCTCATAGTTCTAGAGACTGGAAGTCCAAGATCAAGGTGCCAGAATGGTCGAGTTCTGGTGAGGCCCCTCTTCTAGGTTGCAGACTGACTTTTCCTTGTATCCCCATAAGATGGAGAGCAGAGAGCAGCAAGCTTTCTCATGGCACTAATCCCATTCATAAGGGCTCTGCTCTCGTGACCTCATTTAACCCTAAGTATCTCCCAGAGGCTCCATCTCCAAATACTGTCTCATGGTGGGGAGGAGAGAAGTCTTCAGCACATGAATTTTGAGGGACCCAAACATCCAGTCCATAATAGTTCTATTGACTATGTAAGTCAGAAAATTCTTTGTTATGTAAGGCCGTCCTGTCCATTGTAGGAAGTTTAGCAGCATCCCTGCCCTCTATCCACAAGATCAGGAGCATTCCTCAGTTGTGACAACCAAAAATATCTCTATATGTTGCCAAACGTTCCCTGGAGGTCAAAACCACCTTGGTTGAGAACAACTGCTCTAGGTGAATAGTTAAAAAAAAAAAAAATTCAACAGGAAAATGTATGTGTGTATGTATTTATATGTATATATAATATAATATATATATAATATACACATGTATATACATTATATAAATACATATATAAATTTGCTTAAAATATGTTACATATAATAGGGGCAGGAAATAGCTGTTGGTATGCAGGCTAAGGATATAACAGTTTTTCCTTGGTAATTCATAAATTGATTTGACTTGAATGACCTTGCATTACTTATCCTCTCTACTACAGAATATTATAGCAAAACTCTAGTTTATCACATTGTTAAAAACAGTAAATGTAATCAACTTTTATATTAACATGTATATTTTAATTGGTAATTAATTAGTAATTCATTTTGTATTTTTATTTTCATAAATAATAAACTAAAACTTCAATATACATAAATAATTGGGACAGCTTCTCCATTATTTAAGTCCTTGAATTTAACATTTTTTTTAAAAAGCAAAATGCAAGTTTGTTATTCTCAAGTAGAGATATTAACATGGACCACATCAACAAAAACATGCCTAAGGAATTGTGGCAAGCTGTTGTTCCTGAGACCAGAATTAATGGACTGCTCAGAATTATTGTTGATTCAAGAATAATGTATTGAATACCAACTATGTTCCAGGTATTGTTATGAGTACCAGGAATATTGTGGTGAATAAGGCAGGGAGTGAATAATCTTTTGACTATTGTGGAAGATTCCTTTTTATGGGGGGAGGCTTTTGAGAAGACAGAAAATAAGTAAACGATATAAATAAATATATTTTAAATGTTTGTCTAACTAGATAGTTACATAATTTATGAAGCAAATAAATACGTAACTGATACAGGGAGTGCCTGGTGGGGTTTGAGTGGTACTAGGTTAGCTAGCTAGAGTGCTCCTAAGGGCCTTTCAGTGGAGATGACATTTGAACTGAGAGAGAAATGATGAAAGGAGGCAGAACTGTGAAGGAAATTGTTCCAGCCTGAACAGCATCAACAGCCAAGTCCCAGATGTTCAAACAATGTGGCATATTACAGTGATAGACAGCCCACTAGTGTGGCTGAAGCTTAAAGGAGAAATTTGTAAGAGATAGATTTTCTTAAAATTTCCTTCAAACAATTGTTATCTTAAATAGCTTATGTAACTCCTTTTAAAATGGTGTCATGCTTTTTAATTTATTAAGCATTTCCTTTTAGATAACTCAGATATACATTTAAATCCAAGCTCTGTTTGAATTTCAAGGACAGCTTCTACTAAACTATACCATTTGTTTCTGAATTTATTTATTTCAAGTACTTGAAACATTTGCTCAAACAAAAAAGTACTCACCCTAGACTTTTTCCCTTGCCATTCTACTAGTCTGATATCCTTGCCATTTTCTTCTTTACCTATCTAAATTCTCTTCCTCTTTTTAGTCCCCTCTCAAAACCGGTCATGTACCCTGTCTTGGTCACCACCACTTTGATTGGATTTTAGTAACAGTTCTGACTACTTGTTATACCCTCAGTAGTTGTCCAGTTTGGAAAATACCAAATTATTACCCCATTAAACCTCTTAACTTGAAAGCTTGTATAATTTATTAAAGTGCCCCCTTTTCCCAAGGAAAGGTTGCAAGGTCCTTAAAGTTGAAAAAGTTGCTTAAGTCTATATATAAACTATATAGGCTATTTGATCCCTTTAGGCTCCATGTAATAGGTTACTCACTCACATACAAATATTTAGTTAATGCCAGGGATTGTACAAAGTTCTTGGGATACACTGGTGAATAAAGCAGAAAAAAATAACCTGTCCTCATGAGAGCTATATTCTCAAGGAATGAGGCAGGTTAAATGCTACAAACATTCATAAATAACTAAATTATATACTATCTTAGAATGTGATAAGTGCTATGGAAAAAAAAACAAGTATCCCAACTTAAGATTTATGAGTGTGTATACATGGGGTGTGTTTCAGTTACAAAAAGAGTAGTCAAACTATGCATTTTGGAGATGATATCTGAGCCAAGACTTAAAAAAATTAACCTCTTTTATTCAATTCATATTGCAGAAGCTAGATAACTGATCAGTGCAATTATAATTCAGTATACTCAGCCAGTAGAAAATGCTTATCTGGAAGGTAGACATAAATAAGAGCATTTGCAGTTATTTTGAATGTAGGTTACAAACTCAGTGTTTGCAATAGTCATTTCCACAGCATGTTAGAAAATTATACCTTTGTTTCCTTGATCTTAGCTTGTGTCCCTTGCTAAGAAAATTAAATTTCATGTATCTGATTTTTTGAGAATGAACACTTTGTACTAAAACAAATTGCAACAATTTCCTCAATTCTTTCAACAAATTAGAACCAAAGGTTCAAGCCAATTTAACAGACAGAAATTAGTTTGGTAAGTGAAATTTTATAAGAATAAATCTATCGAGCATAATTACACTTTATATGTGTGTATACATGTGAATGGTGTATGTGTATACATATAGTTTTTATTGAAATAGAGAAAGAAAATCTGAAGCTATACGTAATTTCATCAGATCTTTTTGCTTTATTTCAATAACAGGTGCTCTCAATTATTAATTCAAATTGCATGAAAAAGGTCATTATTATCTGACTAACTGTAGAAAATGTAGAATTTAACTGTATTTTCAATAATATATTCTTACAGAAAGTGATTTCTCAGCTTGAATTAAAAAATTATAATTCACAAATTAAATTGTAAGAACAGTTTTCTGAGTCTCAAATTAATAATTGGAATATCTTTGGCTCCATTTTAAGTGAAGAAGGCAACTTACATTGACACTGTATGTTTGGGTTATGGAATCAAATAAAAGTTCAGGCCAAAGACTAATTCATCATTTATTCTTTGTGTTGCTTTGCTGTGTAACTAATTTTGTTTGTGTTCTAGACAATTGCTATTATACTTTAAATGAGTCCTATTCTAAACTCTCATCACTAGCATTACTTCCTTAAGCGTAATGATTTGTTCATTAATATTTAAAGCAATTTTGTTTGCCAATTTCAAGTGATGTTAGAATAAATTCTGCAGTGTCAATTCACATTTGTTTCCTGATTTAGAACAGTCACTATCAAATGGATAAATGTTTTCAGAAATAAACAATTCCTAAGAGTAGGAAATATATATTATAACTTATTTTGATCATATTATTTTACTAAAAATATCTATAGCTAGGAAAAAATATATATCTTTGGAAATGAAAATTTAAAAGAAAATTTTAATGTAGCAAATAGGAGTGTACCTTAAGAAAATACTTTTTTACACTATTAGATACTGTTTAGGAAATTACCCTCGGATTTTAAAGAGTGTACAGTCAATAATCCTCTGCAAAAATGTAGGCTGTAGTCTGTTGTTGGCTTCTTGACTTCCTAGAATCCTAATAAAATAAGTTGAAATATTAATGTTTAGCTTTTAAAAGAATGTCTTTTATATATAGAATGATAATTTTGTCATTCTATTCCCAATTATCCTTGAATGTACCTTCTTCATTTGACCGTACAATGCATGGAGTGCCACTGTCTAGGAAAAGCGATGTCATTCCTAAAATCTGTATAAAATTTGGGGGTTATGTTTCTCAGACATTATGATGTGTAAGAAAGTAAATGGAACTTGGGGTCAGAAAACTTGAACTAAGAGACTTGTTAGATTTAATGCAATCTCAATAAATATAACAATGATCTTTTAAAAATGAAACTAGTTAAGTAGATACTAAAGTTCATATGGAGAAATAAACATTGAAGAATAGCTAGGGATGCACTAAAAGGGAAAATATATAAGGAAGTAAATAGTTTTACCAGATATTACAACATACTATGAAGGCTCTATAATTAATGTGGTACTGGCACATGAATAGAATAGAGAGTCTAGAAAGTGACTGAACTACATATAGAAATCCATTATACGATAAAGATTTCAAAGATATTCTTTTTCAGACACCTGGATACACATTTGGAAAAATTATATAAATGTCTGTTAATTTCACTAGCTTTCTGTACTTTCTAAGTTAATACATTGATTGCTTTCTTTGTTTTTTTCTTTTCCTTAATAAATGCATTTTCCTTTAAGTTTTGGTTTAGCTATATTCCATTGGTTGATATGGACAGTAGTCAACTTCACATTTTTGTTTTAAACATTATGCTGATATATTATGCTTAAAACTTTGATGAAATTTTAAAATTTATTTCATAGACATTTCCCCACGGGAAATGGTTACTTTATATATTATATACTATTTGAAATCAGCTAATGATATCCAAATAGAAATACCATATAGTTCACCAGTGCTTGAAATTGAACATTCTATTTAGGATGCTTTATTGGTTATATGAGAAAGAACATATTTTATTCAATCCAATTGAAATTATGCACTTACTATTTTGGTGGTGTAGTACAGTTTAAATGTTGTAAAGCTGTTACTTTCAAATGGATTCTAAACAATGCAGTTGTAAAATTGATATTACC
The DNA here is from genome assembly GCF_020826845.1 of Diceros bicornis minor. Lineage (NCBI taxonomy): Eukaryota > Metazoa > Chordata > Mammalia > Perissodactyla > Rhinocerotidae > Diceros > Diceros bicornis. The sequence continues at coordinate 58,035,349 of NC_080754.1, forward strand.
TTTGACATCTGTCTCTCTGTCTTGAAGAGTAGTTGTCACTTCGCTCTTCATATCTACCTTATACTGAGAAAAATATTAATTTTCATACATTGAGTTTGACGTATGGCTTAATTTGTCATCAGTTCTGTTTAGTTCATATTAGACACCTGTGTTTCTACATTGTTCTTCAAATTTTCTGAAACATGTTAGCTAACAATGATGTCATGCCACTGCTATAATGAATCTAGCATTTTAGAATAAGAGAGAGATGTGAATAATTACTATGTCAAGATAACCTTATGCTGTTCCTTCCTGAAATGCTAACACTGCACTCCATTTTCATTCATTGCTAAAGATTAGAGTTGGGAAATGAAAGAACAAGATTTACACTATGTGTAGAAAAGTTGTTGAAAATATCACTGAAAGCCATCATTAACGTATAAGGGTATGTTTTTGTTGAAGACACCAAGTTGAAGCAGTTTGCCTTTTTCTGCTAATTTTAATTACCGCCTTTGTGAATTTTTTTATAACTGCCAAATTTTCAAGTAATGATGCGTTCTGTGATGGCATTCATCAGGTTGTCATTCATATTGTGAAGTTAAAACTAATTGGCAATGCTTTCAAGAGCAGCTTGTTAAAAGAAAAATTCTTTAGATAAACACGTTAGCCAGGGGAAAAAAGCCTCAAACTGCCCGGCAAGCAGATGGTTCAATATAAATAAAATAAATTGCATGTTTGCCAAGCTGCATGCATTGCCATGCGATGTGAAAGCAAGAAAATAGTAATACATATATATGATTTTTGAAGAATCCAGTGCTTAAGACATGAATTCTGAATTTCATAATTTTTAACAAAAAATAACATAACTGAAGACCTTTCTGAAGATAAAACAAGTGTATACTGAATACTTCACTATGTGAATGTCCTGTAGATGTCAGGAAGTTCTAGAAGATTATATGCAATCATTTCTTAGTACTTCACATATGATTGGTTCTCAACTCTGGATTTATAGGTCAACTAGATACACACCAAACCCATAACTGACAAGAGGAAGCCATTGATTCTTTAACTAACTCAAGTTATTGATAAATACATTGTACTGTTCTGCCTGGGAAGATGTTGTACTATTTTGCCTGGGAAAAGAACAGAGATAGGTGTACCCTTGGCAGGGCAGAGCTAGACAAGGGTGGGGAGGACCCAGCCCTCATATGTGTTCCTTATCTCCCTTGATCCCAAGATGCCTAAAGTGAGCTCAATTTTGTGATCAAAATTCACTCCACTAATACATCAATAATAAAAAATTGATAAAAAACAAACAAAAATCTTTACTTGGAAATTAAGGACACTGCTAGGCAATCCTACAATGGTGGTTCTCAAAGTGTGTTCCCTGATTCAGCAGCATCAGATAACCTGGGGACTTGTTAGAAATGCAAATTATTGGGCCTCACTCCAGATCCACTGCGTTAGAATCTCTGGGAGTGGGTCCAGCGATCTGTGTTGTAACACACTCTCCACGTGATTGCGATGCATACTGAAATTTGAGAACCACTGCCCTAGAGCAAAATGAAACTCAAAAAAAAAAAAAAATTGTTCTATACAGTAATGAAAAGAAGAGTACTATATAGTTAAACTAATGGAACGATGAAATCTGTACTCATAGGAAGACTTATAGCCTTAAATATCTTAGAAGGCCCCATTTGAGATTTTAAAGTTATAATTTATATTTTAAATATTTAAAGTCATATGAAAGGATAACGATATCCCCAATTCTTTTTAGGAATCAAGCATAACATTAATAACAAACTCTAGATAACAGTACACACACATACACATACCTGCGTTCCACGTTTAACCTGGAAATAAAACAAACCTGAAAATGGTTAAATTAATATATAAACAAATGTAAAAAATGCCATTTGTTAAAATGGAGTTTTCACAGACTCAAGATACACAAAATAAATAGAATCAATTTTAACCGACTTAATGTTATTTTTCTGTACCTTTTCCTCCTAATTAAACATTGCATCAAATTACAACTCATGATCCTAGCTTTCCTGAGAACTAGATACTCAATGATCTATCTCTGACAATAACCTGGACATATTCAAGAATGTGAATAATCTGTGAAAATGACTTTAAGATCTTATTCAATTTTTTAATAGAAATATAATTTGGAATAAGGATTCTTTTTATAAAATATGCATTTTCTGGCTTTAAGAGCACTTGCAGCATTACCAAATATCTTCTTGAACTTGGTGGTTACTCTATACGTGATCCACACTTGAAGCAATGTATACCGAGCTGGCTTATGAGAATATGCTGCATTTACATTGAAAGCTGTAAAATATTTTGAGACCTAGAGTGTAAGCCTAATTTTGCCTGTATTAGTAGCATTTTCCCATTTTTTCCAACTTGTTATTGGTACTAAGTCAGAGAGTTTAATTATGTAGAACATAATTATCATACCAGAAAAATATACTCTTCTAGGGGAGTAAATGATTGAATGTTACAAATCTTAAATGCTCTTTTGAGCTACAAAAAGGGAGGATACATAATTTAATATTTAAAATAATGGGTAGGGTACCAAAAATTTTAGGAATATGAATAGTAAAATTCCAAGAGCAATTTAGGTGACTAATGTCATTGTATAATATCACTTAAAACATTTTTAAATAGTTAGAAATTCATTATATTTAATAATAATTCTAAGAATCGAACTGGTACATTATCGATAGATTGTCAATTTAATGCATTTGAAAGGAACACTAAAGAAGTTAACGTTCTTTAAGCTATTTTTAGATGTATACTTTTCCTTTGATCTCTAAATAATAAAATCTTTCATTGCTTGCACAGTTAGTAAACATGCAGAAAATAATATGAAGAAGTAAAGTAACTTTTGTGACTAGTTTTGTTCCACACCAAACCAGGTAGCAAGACAGCTGTGAAGACTAAGAGTGTTTTGCCTCAGCTAATAATTGGTGCAGGCTGTGTATTAAGTTTAAATACACTGAAGTTATTGTGTAGAGTTAAACTTATTTTTTCCAGAAGTTTCTCAAATGATATATTAAAATTAAATTACTGGGATCCCTTGTTCAAAAGAAAATAATATGAAATAGTTATTGAGGGTTTTCTTTTACTATTAAGGATAATCTGATGTTAAATTTACTTTGGGTATAAATATTATGGAAATATGAACACTTTTAAAACAATAAATGAGTATCAGATAATGTTAAAGTAGTATTATATTTATTTGAAAGTTTATCTTAGACATATGGATATATTAGAAAAGGATATTTGTATGCAGTTTTAATTTAACATATTTGGTTGATTTAACATATTTTTTAAATTTAATATTTGGTTAACTTTAAAGCATTAAAGGTAAGAATATGTACATATATATACAGGTGTATGTATATATATTCATATATGTATGCATGCATGTGTCTGTGTAGATATATATTTATATATATAAGCATATGTGTATATATATAAATATATATATTTATAATATGTATAAGAATTAATGCTCCATCAAAACCTCAATATTGAGATTAATGATATGAATTTAAATAGAGCCTCTTATAAAAGTCCATCCATAACAAAAAATTTTCTCTCAGCTCACTGAACTAACCTTTGCACATTGTGTTCTAGTTAGTGGTCAAAATCTATGTGCCATTTCCCCACAGAGTTGGTAAGCATCGTATGCCCATCACAAATGGTAGTGATGGTGCTATTAATGACAATGGAGTCACTTGATATGACTGAATATCAGGTATACACCACCAAACAAACTGGAATGGCATTCTGTCAATTTCTACAACACCTTAGATATGATCAACAATAGGTTATTACAGCAATAATTAAGCAATAACTCATCACTGAAATGGTAATGCTATTAAATCAAGACAGCAAGGGGAGTGTGATAGCATAAGGCTATAAAAATACAGTGATCCGATTACATTAGGAGTTATATGTTAAAAGGTCAACCAAGGTAATATAGAGGGACACAATTCTTACATAATGCCAAAAAATTTACAAAAGTATTAGCATAAAAACAGTTTATGTTCATATACATTATTTTAATACAATTTCTAATGAAGAATTTTAATGGCATAATTTGGCAATATTATTACCAATGAATGTTTTTTGTTCTATCTTGGTTTTAAATTTAGAAAGTAATTAAATGAGTGTATGTAAGTCATTATCTAGCATTATCATTATACCCCATGGTATCAGTCCAACAATTTAAAAAAGTTTTCACTCAAAATATATAATGGAAGGAAAACGGGGAAAAAAGTGTTATTTGAGTATATGCTGTTAAAATGTTCAGTGAACAAATTCTGAATTGCATTTAACTCTGCCAACCTCCAGTATAATTGAGCTTAGGTAATAATCATAATCTAGTCCGCATAAGGCCTCATGATGCTGTTAATAATTGTAGAGCATTACAGGTCACACCACCACTTAGGCATATAGGCCTGTGTTGCAAGCTCTCAGGGACTGTCACAGTCAATATTAAATAGCCAACTTGAACTTTGTATTTTCTGAAAAGAGAAAAGAAAAATTGAATTTATTATTTAGATTAATATTGAAATATCATACACATAGGTAAAATACCACGCTACACATAAGTGTGCGTGTGTTTGTTTTGACATCAGAAAAGTATTGAAAGAACTTTCTCATGAAAAGAATTTCAGTATGCTAAGTATTGGACCAACTTCTTGCAGTTTTCATCGTTTATTCAGTCCCCTATCCCAGGTACCTGGCAATCAGCTGAATCATCTGAATCCTATCTTTCACTTAATAACTCCATATCTCTGTCACCAAATTTTGTTGGTTTTATATCTAACATTTTTTCAAAGCTATTTTCTTTCCATATCTACTGTTAATCCTGTAATTAAGTGAGGAGAGATAGCGCCTTATCTGTACTACTAAAGCAATCACAACCTTTCTTCCAGTCTCCACTCTAGCTTTATTCAGTTATATCCTTTACATGTCCTCCAGGAAGACTCATCTAAAACAAAATATTTTACATCTGTAGATGGTCTCCCATTACCCTGAGCATAGTATACATACAATTCCCTAGATCAGTGGTTCTAAAACATCGTGTATATGAATCAGTTGGTCAACTTGCTAGAGTCATCTCACTTGCTAGATTCAAGGACCTAAATCCCAGGAAGTCTGATCCAGCAGGGTCTGTGTGGGCTCAGGAACCTACATTTTAATTAGCATCATATGGCCATCACAGATGGTAGATGTGCGCTTGGTGACCTGGCTACCTTCTCCCTAGCCATTTCCCATCGCTTAACATATTTTCAGCTTAATAGTACAAAACTGTTGGTAGCATTCCTTCTTTGTTTATGCTGAGGGGTGCTAAGGGAAGTATGCAGATAAACAAATTGTGTCTATAGTAAGTGTTATCAAGAAATAAATGAGATAAGGGCATAGAGAATGACAGCACTGCCATAGTTTTTATAGGGTGGTCCGGGAAGGCCTTTTTGTTAAGGTGACTTTTGAGTTGAGATCCTAAAAGGAAGCAAAGGAAAAAGCCATAATATCTGGATTAACACCATTGTGGACAAAGTGAAGATGAAGGTCTGGATCTGGAGCTCGATGGGAAGGGCTTGTAGAATTAGGCACAGTTTGAGATGCAGACTTGGATGTCATCTGTTAGGGCTGGATGAAATAGAGATTTCTGTTAAAGAATAATCAAGGGTGCTAGGTAAAAATGTATATTTTGTAAACCTTATTGAATTTTTATGAGAGAGGGAAGCCCCAGTGTCTACATTTTAAACAAGTTTCCAAAGAGATTATGACATATCATATGATAAATAATTTTAATTTTTTAAAAATATAATGGGAAGACATTGTAGCGGCTCTCAGATATTAGCAATCATCAGAAAATCTCCTATTGGGCTGGTTAAAATGTATTGCTAGGCCTCACCCCCAGAGTTTCTGATTCAGTGATTTGGGATTGGGCCTGAGAATCTGCTTTTCTCATAATTTCCCAGGTGATGCTGATGCGACTGGTACAGGGACCACACTTTGGAGAACAATTGTTGAAGAATTTTGAGGCAAGTAATAACAAAGACCGATTTATAATTTCAAAGTGTCAAAGGGTTGATTAGAATAATTAAGCTAAGGCCTAGGAGGAGCAAGGACAATTTCTGGCAAAAAGAATAGACTTCCTGAAATCTTCAGGTGTCAGTGGATTGATTACTTTTTTGAAGCTAAAAAAGACTGGCATCGAGGATGCAGTGTGAATAATGAGAAGGAAGGTGGTAAGAGAAGAGCTCAAATGCCAGCAGGAGATGGATCAAGGTAGAGAAAGATCCTTCAGGGCCTTGTAGGCCATGTTGATTACATTGATCCTCATTCGAAAAATATAAAAACTCATTGGATGGCTTTAAATGAGGAAACAACTTCATCAGAATTATTTTAAATGTTTGAGGGTAAAGTGAATCTACGGAGGACTAGTAAACTAAAGAAGAAAATAAAGGAATGGGAAACATATCAATTTCAGACAAAGTTATGGTGATCCCAGTTTCATGTATATCTGTACAAAAGAGTATTAATAATAATAACTTACATTTTAAAGTCCCCTGAATTTTGCAAACTATTTTCACGTACATTTTCTTAACTGACTTTGCAATAATCACTTGAAGTAGATAGAAATTAATAACTCCCGTGAGAATATGAAGAGAGAGTCTTTATTGAAATGAACTGAATTCTTGACACTTTATCAAATAGATTGAGGAGACGTATTGGAGATGACCTGAGGCTTAAAGACAAAGTGAGTTCAGCCTTATTAGAGGACTAGGGACACAAAGGAGCCCACCAGCAGAAGAGAGAAGCACCTAAGAACAAAAGCCACAAAATATTGTTAATTCCCAAAGAAGCATTGATATGTGTCATGTGTTATATAAGTAGTTTGATGCATCTTATAATCAGGAATTGGTTTGGGGGATAAGAATATTTTAACTCATTTTATTATGTTTTTCTAGAAGTTGAACCAATTATAAACAAAAATTAGGAAAGTGTTGAATCAGTGTTTAAAAAGAAAGAAAATAGGGAGGCGACGTCAGCATCATGGCAGAGTGAGCTTCTCCCATTGAGTTCTCTCCCTCTAAGACAGAACAAAAAGGACATTCATATTCCAACAGAAGCTGTTCACACAACACAGGGGACATCTGAGGCACCCAGGCAGCCATACATCCGAGGACTGAGGTCCTGGAATCCCCAGAGTAAACGGAAGGAGGCAGTGGCCCCCAGGTGCCAGGGCCCCACCAGTAGTGGAGTGAGCCTGCGCCCCCATACCAGAGGCAGTGGCAGTTCAGGCCCCACTGCACTACAGCCCCAGTTGCTCTGGCTGGAATAAGCCACGGCCCCAGCTGCCCCGGCTCCACTATGCCACGGCCCCAGCTCCTTTGGCTTGACTGTGCCCTGGCCCCAGCTACATCAGCTCGACTGTGCCCCACCCCCAGCTCCTTCGGCTTGACCACCCCGCCCCCCCGGCTCCAGCTGCTGTGGCTTGGCCTGTGCTCAGGCTCCAGCTGACTTGGCATCAGCAACTTCAGCCCACCCCACTCCAGTTCCAGCTTCTTCGGCCCAGCAACACTCCAGCTCCTCCTTCTTTGGCCCAGCAGCACTTCAGTGCAGCTGCTTCAACCCACCCACACTTGAGCCCCAGCTCCTTCGGCCTAGTTGTGCTCCAGTCCCAGCTGTTCCCATGCTCCAGCTCCAGCTTTTCCCATGATTCACCTCCAGCAGCCTCTGCTCAGCCACGCCTCATATCAGCAAGGGGCTGACAAGAGCGTCTGCAGATTGAGGCAGGCCAGAATACACAGCCCTGGACCCCCACCCAGCGGCAGCAAGAGGAAACTGCGACCACATATTTTCACTATGAGGAAAAGTAAGCCAACACCGACAGGCACTATGCAAAAATATGTTAAATCTCCAGACCAAAAGGAAAATGACAAGCACCCAGAATGCAACCCAGAAAGCACAGAAATGTATAACCTTAATGACAGAGAATTCAAAATAGACATCATAAAAAAGCTTAATGAAATACAAGACAACACAGACAGACAATTCAATGAAATCAGGAATTTCTTCACAAAAGAGATTAAAACTATAAAAAAAAAACAATAAGAAATCTTAGAGATGAAAAACACAATAGAGGAGATAAAGACATATCTGGAAGCCGTAAGCATCAGAGCTAACAATATGCAGGAAAGAATTAGCAATATTGAGGAGAGCAATGTGGAAATGCTCCAGATGGAGGAGAAAAGAGAACTAAGACTAAAAAGAAATGAAGAAACTCTCCGAGAAATATTGGACTCAATTAGGAAATCCAACATAAGGATTATAGGTATTCCAGAGGAAGAAGAGAGAAAAAAAGGAGCAGAGAACTTGGTCAAACAAATAATGGCTGAGAACTTCCCAAACCTGGGGAAGCAGCTGGAAATACCAGTGAATGAAATAAATAGATCTCCTAAAAATATCAACATGAAAAGATGCTCTCCAAGGCATATAGTAGTAAAGCTGACAAAAGTCAAGGACAAAGAGAAATTATTAAGGGCAGCCTGACAAAAAAAAAATAAAATACAAAGGATTTCCTATCAGGTTCTCAGCCAATTTCTTGACAGAAACTTTACAGGCTAGAAGAGAGTGGACCGATATATTCAAAATTCTGGAGGACAAAAACTTTCACCCAAGAATACTCTATCCAGTGAAAATTTCCCTCAGATATGATAGAGAAATAGTAACTATCTCAGATAAACAAAAGCTAAGGGAGTTCATTGCCACAAGACCCTCCACTACAAGAAGTGCTCAAGAAGGCCCTCATCCCTGAGGAAAAAAAGAGAAAGGAGATTCAATGTTTTGAACAAGGAGGAAAATAGGTTGACAAAACCAGAAAAACTGCAGTCCTCTATCAAAATAGATTAGCAAACACTTAATGATAAAACCAAAGATTAAGGGAAGGTAAGCACCAAGAATAAATGTAACCTCATCGTGTTAAACATGAACTTACAACACAAGAAGGAATAAGATATGACAACAATAACTTAGAAGGGGAAGAGGAAAGGGATCGAGTTGACTTAGTCTAAGGGAATAAGAGGCTATCAAAAAATGGACTATCACATCCACGAGATTTTTTTATACAAGCTCATGGTAACCACTAACCAAATAATCAAAACAGAATCACACACGATAAAGAAAGAGAAAACTAAGAGAAACCCCATGCAGAACTACAAAACTGAATTGGTAGTCTAAAACACATGAGATGAGAAACAAAAGAAATGCAAAAGAACCAGAAAAAGAGTGATAAAATACCAACAACAAGCCCCCATATATCAATAATTACCTTAAATGTAAATGGACTGAACTCTCCAATCAAAAGACACAGAGTGGCAGGATGGATTAAAAAACAACACCCAATGATATGCTGCCTCCAGGAAACACATCTCAGCTCTAAACACAAACACAAGCTCAAAGTGAAAGGGTGGAAGACAATACTCCAAGCTAATGGCAAAAAAACAAACAAAGCAGATGTTGCCATACTTATATCAAAGTTGACTTCAAGCCAAAACAGGTAAAGAGGGGCAATATACAATGATAAATGGGACACTCCACCAAGAAGACATATCACTTTTAAATATATATGCACCCAATACAGGAGCACCAAGGTACATAAAGCAACTATTAACAAACCTAAAAGGAGATATTAACAACAGCACAATAATAGTAGGGGATCTTAACACTCCACTCTAATCAATGGACAGATCTTCCAGATAGAAAATCAATAAGGCAATAATGGACTTAAACGAAAAACTTGATGAGATGGACTTAATAGATATACATAGAGCACTCCATCCAAACACAGCATATTACACATTCTTCTCAAGCGCGCATGGAACATTCTCAAGAATAGACCATATGTTGGGAAACGAGGCATACTTATATAAATTTAAGAAGATTGAAATCATAACAAGCACCTTTTCTGACCATAATGCCGTGAAGGTAGAAATCAACTACAAGAAAAAAACCAGGAAAGTTACAAAGCTGTGGAGACTCAACAACAAGCTATTAAAGAACCAATGGATCATTGGTGAAATTAAAGGAGAAATAAAATCATATCTGGAGACAAATGAAAATGAAAATACACTGTACCAACTCATATAGGATACAGCAAAAGTGGTCCTGAGAGGGAAACTCATAACAATACAAGCCCACCTTTACAAACAAGAAAAAGCCCAAATAAGCAACCTCAAACTACACCTAACAGAATTAGAAAAAGACGAACAAACTAAGCCTAAAGTCAGCAGAAGGAGGGAAATAATAAAAATCAGAACAGAAATAAATGAAATTGAAACCAAAAAAACAGTAGAAAGGATCAATAAACAAAGAGCTAGTTCTTTGAGAAGATAAACAAAATTGACAAACCCTTAGCCAGACTCACCAATAAAAAAAGAGAGAAGGCCCGAATAAATAAAATTAGAAATGAAAAAGGAGAACTTACAACAGATACCACAGAAATACAAAAGATTATAAGAAAATACTATGAGAAATTATATGCCAACAAATTGGACAATCTAGAAGAAATGGATAAATTCTTAGACTCATACAACCTCCCAAAACTGAATCAAAAAGAAATAGAGAAGCTGAATAGACCAATCACAAGTAATGAGATTGAAATAGTAATCAAAAACCTCCAAAAAAATAAAAGTCCAGGACCAGATGGCTTCTCTGGAGAATTTTACCAAATATTCAAAGAAGACTTAATACCTATCCTTCTCAAACTATTCCAAAAAATAGAGGAAGATGGAATACTTCCCAACACATTCTACAAGGCCAACATCACCCTGATACCAAAGCCAGACAAAGACAATACTAAGAAGAAAAACTACAGACCAATATCCCTGATGAATATAGATGCAAAAATCCTCAACAAAAAATGGCAAACCGAATACAGCAATACATTAAAAATATCATACACCATGATCAAGTGGGATTTATATCAGGGACACAGGGATGGTTCAACATCCACAAATCAATCAATGTGATAGACCACATTAACAAAAGGATGAATAAAAACCATATAATCATCTCGATAGATGCAGAGAAAGCATTTGACAAGATCTAACATACATTTATGATAAACACTCTCAACAAAATGGGTATAGAAGGAAAGTATGTTAACATAATAAAGGCCACATATGACAAACCCACAGCCAACATCATACTCAATGGGGAAAAACTGAAAGCCATCCCTCTGAAAACAGGAACAAGACAAGGGTGCCCACTCTTGCCACTCTCATTCAACACAGTACTGGAAGTTCTGGCCATAGCAATTAGGCAAGAAAAAGGAATAAAAGGAATCCAAATAGGCAACGAAAAAGTGAAACTCTCACTGTTTGCAGATGACATGATCTTATATATAGAAAACCCTAAAGAATCCATTGGAAAACTGTTAGAAATAATCAACAACTACAGCCAAGTTGCAGGGTACAAAATCAATTTACAGAAATCAGTTGCATTTCTATATACCAACGACGAACAAACAGAAAGAGAACTCAAGAAGACAATCCCATTTACACTTGCCACAAAAAGCATAAAATATCTAGGAATAAATTTAACAAAAGAAGTGAAAGACCTATACAACGAAAACTATAAGACATTACAGAGTGAAATCAATGATGACAAAAAGAAATGGAAAAATATTCCATGCACTTGGATTGGAAGAAGAAACATAGTTAAAATGTCCATACTACCTAAAGCAATCTACAGATTCAATGCAATCCCAATCGGAATCCCAAGGACATTTTTCACAGAAATAGAACAAAGAATACTAACATTCATATGGGGCAACAAAAGACCCCGTATAGCTAAAGCAATCCTAAGAAAGAAGAACAAAGCTGGAGGCATCACAATCTCTGACTTCAAAACATACTACAAAGTGATAGTAATTAAAACAGTATGGCACTGGTACAAAAACATTCACACAGATCAATGGAACAGAATTGAAAGTCCAGAAATACAACCTCATATCTACAGGCAGCTAATCTTTGACAAAGGAGCTAAGGATGTACAGTGGAGAAAGGAAAGTCTTCAATAAATGGTGCTGGGAAAACTGGACAGCCGCTTGCAGAAGAATGAAAGTAGACCATCTTCTTTCACCATATGCAAAAATTAACTCAAAATGGATCAAAGACCTGAAGGTGAGACCTGAAACTATAAAACTCCTGGAGGAAAATATAGATAGTACACTATTTGTCATCAGCCATAAAGGGATCTTTTCGAATTCCATGTCTACTCAGACAAGGGAAACAAAAGAAAAAATAAACAAGTGGGACTTCATCAGATTAAAGAGTTTCTGCAAGGCAAATGAAACCAGGATCAAAATGAATAGGGAACCCACCAGCTGGGAAAAAATATTTGCAAACCATATATCTGACAAGGGATTAATCTCCATAATACATAAAGAACTCACACAACTAAACAACAAAAAAACAAACAACCCAATCAAAAAACGGGCAGAGGAAATGAACAGACACTTCTCCAAAGAATATATACAAATGGCCAATAGGCACATGAAAAGATGCTCAACATCACTAATCACCAGGGAAATGCAAATCAAAACCACACTAAGATATCATCTTACACCCATTAGAATGGCTATAATCACCAAGACAAAAAACAACAAATGCTGGAGAGGATGTGGAGACATGGGAACACTAATCCACTGCTGGTGGGAATGCAAACTGGTGCAGCCTCTATGGAAAACAGTAAGGAGATTCCTCAAGAAATTAAAAATAGAAATACCTTATGATCCAGCTATCCCACTACTGGGAATCTAGCCAGAACCTGCAATCAACAATCCAAAGAGGCTTATGCACCCCTATTGCAGCATTATTCTCTATAGCCAAGACATGGAAGCAACCCAAGCATCCCTCGACTGATGATTGGATAAAGAAGGTGTGGTATATATACACCATGGAATACTATACTCAGCCATAAAAAAAGACAAAATCATCCCATTTACAACAACATGGATGGACCTGGAGGGTATTATGTTAAGCGAAATAAGCCAGAAAGAGAAAGACAAATAGTGCATGATTTCACTCACATGTGGAAGATAAACCAACACATGGACAGAGAGAACTGTTTGGTGATTACCAGGAGCTAGGGGGGTGGGGGGGTGGGCACAATGGGTGGAGGGATGCACTTCTATGGTGACTGACAAACAATAATGTACAACAAAAATTCATAATAAAAAAAGAAATTAAAAAAATTTCAAAATGTGCAGTAGAAAATAATTATGAATATATTTCTGAAAAAGAAGTATAAAATAAAAATTTAATTTTTTGCTTAAATGTCTCAATATTAGAAAGGTAGATATTTTCAATTTTAAAAAATTGAAAGAAAATCTTCTGTCCTTTGAATATTTCATTGTCTCATATTTCTCACAAGCAGAATATTTTATCCAAGTTGACCCAAGTTGTGACTGAAGTTGAAGATATCCTGCATTTGGGAAAGTCACAATTGTGCACAGACTCAACAATTTTTCTACTCATATATCTTTTCTGAAAGGAAAAATAAAAGCAATACTGAAAACCAAAAGTGACACAGGAAAACATAATCTATCTGACAAAGATATGGACCAGAATAACTCGAGAATATTGAAGTAGAAGCATAAATGGAGTTGCACTGAGAATTGAAAACACTGAATAGAAACAATGTTGGCAAAAATGGAAATAGAAAATGTGGTCCTTGATAAAAAGGTATATTTGGAAGTAAAATCTGTCAAATTCTGCATTAATACAATAACAACCAAAATAATCAGTTAAGGATGAAGGAAACATTTGCTCATTTCCTCATTTTTCTGAGAGTGGTGCTAGTCGTCACAGTTTAAAATTGTGTATTAACAATCAAGGAATATTGTTTTTAGGATGTGTTTTCAAACTGTCACTAGTAAAAGTAAGCTAAAATGTAAAACTGCATATAGAGAGAGAAAAGCAACAAAAAAAAAACAGAAAGAAAAACATAGAAAAGAAGGCATTTTACAAAAAATTTTTTTAAAAAGAATAACTCAAGTGAGAACAGTATTATAGAAAAGAGACTGTACTCAGATTAGAGTCCATTCAGGTTTATTTAAAATAGTCAATATCCTTTCTTGTGACAGGATTTCAAAAGCAGCTCTACTTTTATGAAAGCAATGTATACTTAGGAGTCAAAAGTCATGCAAAAAAATAACAAGATGCAGAATCAGACTCATACTAGATTATGTCTGTAGAAAATTCTTTTTACTGTGTGTGAATAAAATATAAAAGAAATGGAAAATTTTTGCTATATAAATAAAATATAGCACAGTTGGAAAAATTCTTTGCAGCTAACATATCAGCTTTAAAAATAAACATAAATTAAATTCTCTTTTAAAAGACAACAGTTTCCTATTGCATTAAATGAAATATGTGTGCTATTCACAAGAGATATACCTAAGTATGAAATAGAAATTCTAAAAATCAAAGATATCAAACAAGCACAAATATTAAAAAAAAGAACTTTCATAATGTCAAAATTATGAAAAATGAAATTCAAGGCAAAAGTAATTCATTGTAGCTTCAATAAGTATTTTATTTTCATAAACATTGCAATTTCAAGGAAAATTAAAATAAAAATTGGTGCTTTTTATACAAAATAATGTAGCATTAAAGTATATGAAAGAATAATTGTTGGAAACAAGCATATATTGGGAAAGATTTTAACAAATCCTGTAAACAAAGAAATAAAGATAGAGGATTAGTTCTAAAATTGAGGACAATATTTATCTTGTGAGGTGGAATTTTAATAAATGTTTATAAGCTGTTAATAATGCTGGGGAGGTTTGCATAAGAAACCAAGGTTAAAGTTGCTGGGCCTTTCCATCCAAGAATCCAAGATATGCAAACTCTGTGTCAAAAGCCCAATGGGAGTGACGTCAGCATCATGGCGGAGTGAGCTTTCCCGTGAATTCTTCCCCCACAAGATACAACAAAAGCAACAGCCACAGACCAACAACAGAATCCCAGACAGTGAAAACCTAGAGCGGAGGGATCCACACTGCCGCACATCTGAGAGCGGAACGTGCTGGGCCCCCGGAGGAAGTGGGGAGAGGTAAGGAGAACTCCGCTGCCTCCCCATCAGATCGGCAATCCCGGTCCGCGCGGCTCCCAGAGAGGGGGGAGGGGCGGCCCTCGGCGGGAAACTGTAGCTCTTCGGGCTCTCTCAGCCAGTGGGAAACTCCCGCACAGAGGGCTCAGAGGAGCCACAGGGCTACCATCAACATCTGAGCACCCCAGAGAGCGGATAAAGAGGGGCAAACGAGAAGCCTCCCACGTCAGGGACCCGAGGGCAAAAGAGAGAGCTCCCCCCTCCCTGCAACCCGGAGTCAGCAGCTTGACCAGACCTAGCGATCCGAGGCAGACCTGAACAAACTGGACTGGACCCGTGGATCGCAGTGGGGAAAAAAAAATAAAATAAAACTGCGGATCGCAGCAGAAAAACTGGGGCAGAGCACAGGGGGCTTAGACTACACAGCCCTTTACCACCAGACAGTGGCGGCCGGTGGAAATTGCAACCAGAGACTTCCAGGATGAGGAAAATCAAAACCAACACAGGAACCACAATGCAAAAATATATGAAATCACCAGACCAGAAACAAAATGACAAGCACCCAGAAATCAACCCCGAAGACACAGAAATCCATAAACTAAATGACAGAGATTTCAAAATAGCTATCATAAAAACACTCAACGAAATACGAGACAACACAGACAAACAATTAAATGAGATTAGGAGTTTCTTCACAAAAGAGATTGAAATCATAAAGAAAAACCAATCAGTGCTAATGGAGATGAAGAACACAATGGAGGAGATAAAGGAGAATCTGGAATCTTTAAAGAACAGAGCTGACAATATGGAGGAAAGAATTAGTACTTTAGAGGATAGGAATACAGATATACTCCAGATGGAAGAAGAGAGAGAACTAAGACTAAAAAGAAATGAAGAAAGACTCTGAGAAATATCTGACTCTATTAGAAAATGTAACATAAGAATTATAAGTATTCCTGAGGGAGAGGAGAGGGAAAGAGGAACAGAGAGCCTATTCAAGGAAATAATAGCTGAAAATTTCCCAAATCTGGGGAAGGAGCAGGAAATACCAGTAAGCGAAGCCAACAGGACGCCTATATATATTAACAGACAAAGGCCTTCACCACGACACCTAGTGGTAAGGCTAGCCAGGGTCAACGACAAAGAAACAATATTAAGGGCAGCTAGACAAAAACAAAAAATAATGTACAAAGGAACTCCCATCAGGCTCTCAGCGGATTTCTCAACAGAAACTTTTCAGGCTAGAAGAGACTGGAATGATATATTCAAAATACTAAAAGACAAAAACTTTCAGCCAAGAATACTCTATCCAGCAAAAATATCCTTCAAATATTGATGGAGAAATAGTAACTCTCCCAGATAAACAAAAGCTAAGGGAGTTCATGGCCACGAGACCCCCACTACAAGAAATACTCAAGAAGACCCTCAGGCCTGAAAACAAGAAGAGAAAGGGAACACAAAGCTTGGAGTAAGGAGAAAAGTAGGTAGACAAAATCAGAGAAATAGTAGATCTTTACCGGAATAGGTTAGCAACCACTTAAATACTAAACTCAAAGATCAAAGGAAGAAATTCACCAAAAATAAATTTAACCTCATCACTGTAAACACACAGCCACAACACAAGATAGAATAAGGTATAACAAGAGCAACTTAGAAGGGGAAGAGGAAAGTGACTGAATTGACTTAGTATAAGGAAATAGGAGGCTATCAGATAATGGACTATCTCATACACAAGATTTTTTGCCCAAACCTCAAGGTAACCACTAAACAAATAATCAAATTAAAACCACATATGATAAACAAAGAGAATAGAAACAAATAGATGAATTATAAGACAGAACAACCAAACTGAATTGGCAGTCCAAAACAAATGGGACAAGAAACAAAGGAAATGCAAAAGAACCAGAAAATAAGTGACAAAACAGCAACATTCAGCCATCATATTTCAATAATTACCCTAAATGTAAATGGATTGAACTCTCCAATCAAAAGATACAGAGTGGCAGGATGGATTAAAAAGCAAGACCCAACAATATGCTGCCTTCAGGAAACACATCTTAGCACTAAAGACAAGCACAGGCTCAGAGTGAAAGGATGGAAGACAATACTCCAAGCTAATGGCAAACAAAAGAAAGCAGGTGTTGCCATACTCATATCAGACAAAGTAGACTTCAAGATAAAACAGGTTAAGAAACACAAAGCAGGGAAATATATAATGATAAAAGGGACACTCCATCAAGAAGACATATCACTTATAAATATGTATGCACCCAACATAGGAGCACCAATGTACATAAAACAACTATTAACAAACCTAAAAGGAGAAATCAACAACAACACAATAATAGTAGGGGATCTTAACACCCCACTTACAGCAATGGATAGATCATCCAGACAAAAAGTTAATAAAGAAATATTAGACTTAAATGAAAAACTGGACGAGATGGACCTAGTAGACATATACAGAGCACTCCACCCAAAAACAGCTGACTACACATTCTTCTCAAGCGCGCATGGAACATTCTCTAGGATAGACCATATGTTGGGAAACAAAGCAAGCCTCAATAAATTTAAGAAGATTGAAATCATAACAAGCATCTTTTCAAACCATAAGGCTATGAAACTGGAAATGAACCAGGAAAAAAAAACTGGGAAAGTGACAAAAATGTGGAGATTAAACAACATGCTACTGAACAACCAATGGATCATTGATGAAATTAAAGGAGAAATCAAAAACTATCTGGAAACAAATGAAAATGATAACATGCCATATCAAACCATATGGGATGCAGCAAAAGCGGTCCTGAGAGGGAAACTCATAGCGATACAAGCCCACCTTAACAAACAAGAAAAAGCCCTAATAGGCAACCTTAAATTACACCTAACAGAACTAGAAAAAGAAGAACAAACAAAGCCCAAAGCCAGCAGAAGGAGAGAAATAATAAGAATCAGAGCAGAAATAAATGATATTGAGACCCAAAAAAACAGTAGAAAGGATTAATGAAACAAAGAGTTGGTTCTTCGAGAAGATAAACAAAATAGACAAACCCTTAGCCAGGCTTACTAAGAAAAAAAGAGAAAAGCCTCAAGTAAATAAAATTAGAAATGAAAGAGGAGAAATTACAACGGATACCATGGAAATACAGAGGATTATAAGAGAATACTATGAGAAATTATATGCCAACAAATTGGACAATCTAGAAGAAATGGATAAATTCTTAGACTTATACAACCTCCCAAAATTGAACCAAGAAGAAATGGAGAATCTGAATAGACCAATCACAAGTAAAGAGATTGAAATAGTAATCAAAAACCTCCCAAAAAATAAAAGTCCAGGACCAGATGGCTTCTCCAGTGAATTTTACCAAACATTCAAAGAAGATTTAATACCCATCCTCCTCAAACTATTCCAAAAAATAGAGGAAGATGGAACACTTCCTGAATCATTCTATGAGGCCAACATCACCCTGATACCAAAACCAGACAAAGACAATACAAAGAAAGAAAATTACAGGCCAATATCGCTGATGAACATTGATGCAAAAATCCTCAACAAAATATTGGCAAACCGAATACAACAATATATTAAAAAGATCATACACCATGATCAAGTGGGATTTATACCAGAGACGCAGGGATGGTTCAACATCCGCAAATCAATCAACGTGATACATCACATCAACAAAACAAAGAATAAAAACCACATGATCATCTCAATAGACGCAGAGAAGGCATTTGACAAGATACAACATCCATTTATGATAAAAACTCTCAATAAAATGGGAATAGAAGGAAAGTACCTCAACATAATAAAGGCCATATATGACAAACCCACAGCTAACATCATACTCAACGGGGAAAGACTGAAAGCCATTCCTCTGAGAACAGGAACGAGGCAGGGCTGCCCACTCTCACCACTCCTGTTCAACATAGTACTGGAGGTTTTGGCCAGAGCAATTAGGCAAGAAAAAGGAATAAAAGGAATCCAAATAGGTAACGAAGAAGTGAAACTCTCACTATTTGCAGATGACATGATCGTATATATAGAAAACCCTAAAGAATCTGTTGGAAAACTGTTAGAAACAATCAACAACTACAGCAAAGTTGCAGGGTACAAAATCAATCTACAAAAATCAGTTGCATTTCTATATGCTAATAATGAACTAACAGAAAGAGAGCTCAAAAAGATAATACCATTTACAATTGCATCAAAAAGAATAAAATACCTAGGAATAAATCTTACCGAGGAGGTGAAGGACCTATACAATGAGAACTACAAGACATTATTGAGGGAAATCCACGATGACATAAAGAAATGGAAAGATATCCCATGCACGTGGATTGGAAGAATAAACATAGTTAAAATGTCTATATTACCTAAAGCAATCTACAGATTCAATGCAATCCCAATCAGAATCCCAATGACATTCTTCACAGAAATAGAAAAAAGAATACTAAAATTTATATGGGGCAACAAAAGACCCCGAATAGCTAAAGAAATCCTAAAGAAAAAGAACAAAGCAGGAGGCATCACAATTCCTGACTTCAAAACATACTACAAAGCAATAGTAATCAAAACAGCATGGTACTGGTACAAAAACAGACACACAGATCAATGGAACAGAATTGAAAGCCCAAAAATAAAACCACACATATACGGACAGCTAATTTTCGACAAAGGTGCTAAGAACATGCAATGGAGAAAGGAAAGTCTCTTCAATAAATGGTGTTGGGAAAACTGAACAGCCACATGCAAAAGAATGAAAGTGGACCATGTGCTATCGCCATTCACAAAAATTAACTCAAAATGGATCAAAGACCTGAAGGTGAGACCTGAAACTATAAAACTCATAGAAGAAAATATAGGCAACACACTATTTGACATTGGTTTTAAAGGAATCTTTTCGGATGACATGCCTACCCAGACTAGGGAAACTAAAGAAAAAATAAACAAGTGGGACTTTATCAGATTAAAGAGCTTTTATAAGACAAATGAAACCAGAATCAAGATGAACAAACAACCAACCAGCTGGGAGAGAATATTTGCAAAACATACATCTGACAAGGGGTTGATGTCTATAATATATAAAGAACTCACACAATTGAACAACAAAAAAACAAACAACCCGATCAAAAAATGGGCAGAGGAAATGAACAGACACTTCTCCAAGGAAGATATACAGATGGCCAATAGGCACATGAAAAGATGCTCAACATCACTAATCATCAGGGAAATGCAAATCAAAACACCACTAAGATACCACCTCACGCCTGTTAGAATGGCTATAATCACCAAGACAAAAAACAACAAATGTTGGAGAGGATGTGGAGAAACAGGAACCCTCATACACAGCTGGTGGGAATGCAAATTGGTGCAGCCTCCATGGAAAACGGTATGGAGATTCCTCAAAGAATTAAAAATAGAGATGCCCTATGATCCAGCCATCCCACTACTGGGAATCTATCCAACGCACCTGAAATCAACAATCCAAAGAGGCTTATGCACCCCTATGTTCATTGCAGCATTATTCACCATAGCCAAGAAGTGGAAGCAACCTAAGTGTCCCTCAACTGACGATTGGATCAAGAAAATGTGGTATATATATACAATGGAATACTACTCAGCCATAAATAAAGACAAAATCGTCCCATTTGCAACAACATGGATGGTCCTGGAGCGTATTATGTTAAGTGAAATAAGCCAGAAAGAGAAAGACAAACACTGTATGATCTCACTCATATGTGGAATATAAACCAACACATGGACAGAGAAAACTGGACTGTGGTTACCAGGGCAGTGGGGGTGGGGGTGGGCACAAGGGGTGAAGGGAGTCATATATGTGGTGATGGACAAACAAAAATGTACAACCCAAAATTTCACAATGTTAGAAACCATTAAAACATCAATAAAAAAAAAAATTAAAAGCCCAATGGAAGTAAAACAAGGCACCTAAAATGTTAGTATCAGTGTAAAAACAAAGCCACTGGGCAGACATTTGCACCACAGACATTTGCCAAAGAAGAGATTTTCTGAGTCTGAAGTTGGTTTGATGCCAGAAACTGAGAATTGCTGTGTCCCAGACACGATTGTGACATAAATACCAGTGGGATAGCAGAGTGGGTGAATCTAAGAGCTGCGTGTTGCCAATTTTAACTGAGCAAAACGTTCAGAGAAGGAAGAGCATCCTCTCTTGTGCCCTGAAGAACTGGGGTAGGTTTCTGAGCTGTGGCTACTGACAGTGAGTGGTGCGCAGTTCCTGGCTTTCTGTTTTATCTACAACTGACCTCAGCATTTGTGTTCAGAAAGTCCTGGGTTTCAATCCAACAACCGTACTTGTAAAATGTGACACTGTGAGCAAGTTATTACAACTCTCTGAACCATAGATTCCTTACCTATAAAATGTAAATAATGCCTTTTGCACAGTGTTGTTATAAAGCTAATGTAAGATTTTCTTCTTAAGTTACTTAAAACAGTGTCTGGCATATGACTATCTCTTTATTGCCAATCATATTATTAAGTACAAAGAAACCTTCACTAAATTTCCACAACTCCTTTGAATTGTGCATAATATATTATCAGATAAAACAACAAAAAAATTATTATTAAATTTTTATAGAGCACTAAATATTCTAGTATACACATATACACATTTAAAACTCTACATAATAACTGAGTAAAAATGCAGTCAAAAGGATAAATAGAATATTATGTTTAAATAAAAACAGTGCTAACACTCAAACAAAACTATAGCCAAAACTTTGTGGAAGGCAAATGCAGAGTCATATAATTTCATTGTTAGACAATAATCACTAGAAACATACTAATTCAAAATTCAATGTAAAAGGATAGAATAGGATGGCCAGAAAATACTGGATACCCAGTTCAATTTGAATTTCAGATAATTTTTTTCTTTTGGTATAGGTATGTCCTAAATATCAATCATCATTGTTTGTCTGAAATTAATATTGATTTAGGCATTCTATATTTTTATTTGACAGATCTGGTACCTTAAAATAGAACTCAGTGGAAATTAAAAAGAATAAGAAAGAGATTATAAAAATACACATAGAAATAAATAATAAATAAAATTATATAACTAAAATACAAACAATGGTAAACATAGTAAAAGCTTAAACTCGTCAATTTCTTCTAATAGAAAAGACAAATGTAAAATTGCATAAGAAGAGGAAGTCAAGATGGCGGCGTAGGCAGACTCTGAACTCACCTTCTCCCGCGGACACAGCCAATTTACAACTACTCATGGAAAAATTACCCCTGAAACAGAACTGAAAGCTGGATAAGAGGAGCTCCCGCAACAACGGACAATCATAACTGAGTTAGAGGAGGCAAAACCTCCCTTATGGAGAGGGAAAATGCCGCCTTCACAAGCCACAGTGTCTCACGGCAGCCTGGGAGCAGCCCTCCCTGGAGGCGCGGGGCCCTGAGCCGGGGAACGCCCCCGCTGTGGGCATTTTGTGTACCCAGCTCAATGGAGACAAGCGGCACAATATCTGACTTTGCCTGCTACTAAAACGTTGGAGAGTACCCCCAGAAAAACTGGTTCACAAAGAAATTAAAACCGGCTCTTAAAGGGCCCGCGTGCAAACTCACCGGTTTCAGAAAGCATCCTAAAATCACAAGAAAGGTGCGTAGTGCTTTGGTGAAAAGAGACTCATGTAATAGGCCGTAAGTGCATCTTGGTGAGAGGTGAGACCTCTCCAAGGACTGGGACATTGGTGGCAGCCATTGTTGTGGCCTGGTGTGGGCTTGCTGACACAGACACCATTGGAGTTCTCCCTGAGGCCTGCTAGCCCAGCGTCTGCTCCACCCGCTAGAGCACTGATTTAATCCAGCTCAGCCAGGGCAGGCAGCCCACCCTAGAGACTGGCCTCACCCAACAACAAACCCTCAGGCAATTTGTGGGCCTACATAGATTGGTGACTGGATTCTCTGCAGCCTGGCAACTGAGCCGACTTCAGTGGGGCAGGACGTGCACAAGGAGCGGGTGGAGAGTGTGGGGCCGTGGTGGAGTGTGTGGGGCTCCCACCATGGAGAGACTGGGTCTGCTTTGGGAGGTCAGGGCATGCACACGGGCCAGGACTGTGTTGACAGTGTGTGTGGACCTGTGGGCGGCAGGACTTGTCAGCTGCAGAAGACAGAAGACGTGTGCATCTCAAAGACCCACATAGGGGGTTTGCCCCACCTTCTGAGCCTGAAACAATTGGGTGCTCCCATGCCTGAGGCCAGCCCCACCCAGCTGCAATCCTCAGAGAGCTGACAAGAGACCAAAAGGCTGGAGGCTTATAGCAATTGTAAGGCCCTGAGCCTAACAACCTGCCACGCTGGGGGCCTACTCACTTAAAAGAAATACTGCAACACAAATGTGGTATTAGAACTTGCAGCCAACTGTGCTGGGGCTCCCCACACCTGATAAAGAGACTGAAGGGCCCACAACAACTACAAGCAGCTGAGCATTACAACAGGTGGCCAGGAGCATAACTCTGCCTCCTTGGGCACCTACAGGGAAAGCAAACAGGCCACAACAGAAGGACACACGTAGCCCACATAGGAGTCACCCCTGGAACATTGAGAACTGAGGGAAGCACACTGCAGGCCTCCTAAGCCATCACTTACATAAGGTCACCTATCCAAGAGCAGGAGATGTAGCTGACCTACCTAATATGTAGACACAAGCACAGGGAAAGAGGCAAAATAAGGAGGCAAAGGAATACATTCCAAGTAAGGGAACAGGACAAAACCCCAGAAAAGGAACTAAGTGAAACAGAAATGAGCAACCTACCTGACAGAGAGTTCAAACTAAGAGTGTTAAGGATGCTCACTGATCTGGGTAGAAGAATAGATGAACTCAGTGAGAATGTCAACAAGAAATGGAAGATATAAAAAAGAACCAATCAGAAATGAAGAATACAATACTGGAAATGAAAAATTCACTAGAGGTACTCAAAAGCAGAGTGGAGGATACAGAAGAATGGATCTGTGAGCTGGACGAAAGACTAGAAGAAATTACCCAAGCTGAACAGGTAAAAGAGAAAAGAATTAAAAAGAGTGAAGACAGTTTAAGGGACCTCTGGGACAACATCAAGCACACTAACATCCATGTTATAGGTGTCCCGGAAGGAGAAGATCGAGACAAAGGGGCAGAGAATCTATTTCAAGAATTAATAGATGAAAACTTCCCTAACCTAAGGAAGGAAACAGACATCCAGGTGCAGGAAGCACAGAGAGCCCCAAACAAGATAAATCCAAAGAGACCCACACCAAGACCCATCATAATCAAAATGTCCAGAATTAAAGATAAAGAGAGAATCCTAAAAGCCACAAGAGAACGTCAAGTTACATACAAAGGAAACCCCATAAGGCTATCAGCTGACTTCTCAGCAGAAACTTTACAGGCTAGAAGAGAGTGGCATGATATGTTTGAAGTGCTAAAAGGAAAAAACTTACAGCCAAGAATACTCTACCCAGCAAGGTTATCATTCAAAATGGAAGGAGAGATCAAAAATTTCCCAGATAAGCAAAAATTAAAGGAGTTTGTCACCAAGAAACCAGTCCTACAAGAAATCTTAAAGGGACTGATTTAAGGGGAAAAGAGAAGACCACAAATAGGAAAAATTATCTATTTCCATGATAAGAGGGTAATGGATACAATTGCACAAAAAAGAGGTGAGATATGATATCAAAAACATAAAAGGAGGGAGGAGGGGAGTTAAAGAGTACAGCTTTCAGACAGAGGTCAAATTAAAGAGACCATCAATTCTGTATAGAAGAAGAAGGGAACAGAGAAGGACTATTAAAACACTGAGAAAAAAAAAGTTAAAAAATGGCAGTAAGTACATACTTATCAATAGCTACTTTAAACGTCAATGGACTAAATGCTCCAATTAAAAGGCATAGGGTGGCTGACTGGATAAAAAAACAAGACCCATATATATGCTGCATGCAAGAGACACACTTCAGACCTAAAGACACTCACAAACTGAAAGTGAAGGGATGGAAAAAGATACTCCATGCAAATGGCAATGAAAAGAAAGCTGGGGTAGCAGTACTCATATCAGACAAAATAGACTTCAAAACAAAAACTGTAAAAAGAGACAAAGAAGGGCATTACATAATGATCAAGGGAACAATCCAACAAGAGGATATAACACTTGTAAATATCTACGCACCCAATGTAGGTGCACCTAAATATATAAAGCAATTATTAACAGACAAAAAAACAGAAATAGACAGTAACACAATAATAGTAGGGGACTTGAACACTCCACTTACACCAACGGATAGATCATCCAAACAGAAGATTAATAAGGAAACATTGGCCTTAAATGACACACTAGAACAGATGGACCCAGTAGATATATACAGAGCATTCCATCCAAAAACCGAAGAATACACGTTCTTTTCAAATGCACATGGAACATTCTCAAGGATTGATAACATACTAGGCCACAAAACAAAACAAGTCTCCATAAATTTAAGAAGATTGAAATAATACCAAGCATCTTTTCTGACCACAATGGCATGAAACTAGAAATCAACGATAGGAAGAAAATCAGAGAAGGCACAAATACGTGGAGATTAAACAAAATGCTAGTGAACAACGACTGGGTCAACAAAGAAATCAAAGAAGAAATCAAAAAATACCTGGAGACAAATGAAAATGAAAATACGACATGCCAGAATTTATAGGATACAGCAAAAGTGGTTCTAAGAGGGAAGTTTATAGCAATAAAGGCCTATCTCAACAAACAAGAAAAATCTCAAATAAACAATCTAACAATGCACCTAAAGGAACTGGAAAAAGAAGAACAAACAAAGCCCAAAATCAGTAGAAGAAGGGAAATCATAAAAATCAGAGCAGAAATAAATGAAATACAGACTAAAAAAGCAATAGAAAAAATTAATAAAACCAAGAGCTTGTTCTTTGAAAAGATAAACAAAATTGACAAACCTTTAGCTAGACTCACCAAGAAAAAAAGAGAGAAGGCACAAATAAGTAAAATCAGAAATGAAAGCTGAGAGGTTACAACAGACACCTCGGAAATACAAAAGATTATGAGAGAATACTATGAAAAGCTATATGCCAACCAATTCGACAATCTGGAAGAAATGGATAAATTCTTAGAATCACACAACCTTCCAAAACTGGATCAAGAAGAAGTAGAGAATTTGAATAGACCAATCACCAGTAAGGAGATTGAAACAGTAATCAAAAACTTCCCCAAAAATAAAAGTCCAGGACCAGACGGCTTCCCTGGTGAATTCCACCAAACATTCAAAGAAGACTTAATACCTATCCTTCTCAAACTCTTCCAAAAAATTGAGGAGGGTGGGAGGCTCCCTAACTCATTCTCCGAAGCCAACATTACCCTGATACCAAAACCAGACAAAGACAACACAAAAAAAAGAAAATTACAGGCAAATATCACTGATGAACATTGATGCAAAAATCCTCAACAAAATACTAGCAAATCGTGTACAACAATACGTTAAAGAGATTATACACCATGATTAAGTGGGATTTATTCCAGGTATGCAGGGATGGTTTAACATTCGCAAATCAATCAACGTGAGCCACCACATTAATAAAATGAAGAATAAAAATCACATGATCATGTCAATACATGCAGAGAAAGCATTTGACAAGATACAGCATCCATTTATGATAAAAACTCTGAATAAAAAGGGTATAGAAGGAAAGTACCTCAACATAATAAAGGCCATATATGACAAACCCACAGCTAATATCATCCTCAATCATGAAAAACTGACAGCTATCCCTCTAAGAACAGGAACCAGACAACGATGCCCACTCTCACCACTCCTATTTAACATAGTACTGGAAGTCCTACCCAGAGCAATCAGGCAAGAGAAAGAAATAAAAGGGATCCAAACTGGAAAGGAAGAAGTGAAACTGTCACTATTTGCAGATGACATGATTTTATATATAGAAAACCCTAAAGAATCCACCAGAAAACTTTTAGAATAAATAAACGAATATGGTTAAGTTGCAGGATACAAAATCAACATACAAAAATCAGTTGCATTTCTATACACTAACAACGAAGTAGCAGAAAGAGAAATTGAGAATATCATCCCATTTACAATTGCAACAAAAAGAATAAAATACCTAGGAATAAACTTAACCAAAGTGGTGAAAGAGCTGTACACGGAAAACTATAAAACATTGCTGAAAGAAACTGAAGAAGACACAAAGAAATGGAAAGATATTCCGTGCTCTTGGATTGGAAGAATTAACGTAGTTAAGATGTCCATACTTCCTAAAGCCATCTATAGATTCAATGCCATCCTTATCAAAGTTCCAACAACATTTTTCACAGAAATAGAACAAAGAATCCTAAAATTTATACGGAACAACAAAAGACCCCAAATAAGTAAAGGAATCCTGAGAAAAAAGAACAAAGCTGGAGGTGTCACACTCCCTGATTTCAAAATATACTACAAAGCTATAGTAACCAAAACAGCATGGTACTGGCACAAAAACAGACACACAGATCAATGGAATAGAATCGAAAGCCCAGAAATAAACCCACACATCTATGGACAGCTAATCTTTGACAAAGGAGCCAAGAACATACAATGGAGAAAAGAAAGTCTCTTCAACAAATGGTGTTGGGAAAACTGGATAGCCACATGCAAAAAAATGAAAGTAGACCCTTACCTTACTCCATACACAAAAATTAACTCCAAATGGATTAAAGACTTGAATGTAAAACCTGAAACTATGAAACTTCTAGAAGAAAACATAGGTAGTACGCTCTTTGACATCGGTCTTAGCAACATATTTTCAAGAACCATGTCTGACCGGGCAAGAGAAACAATAGAAAAAAATAAACAAATGGGACTACATCAAACTAAAAAGCTTCTGCACAGCAAAGGAAACCATCAACAAAACGAAAAGACAACTTAACAATTGGGAGAAGATATTTGCAAACCATACATCTGATAAGGGCTTAACCTCCAAAATATATAAAGAACTCTTGCATCTCAACAACAAAAAAACTACCAACCCAATTAAAAAATGGGCAAAAGACCTGAACAGACATTTCTCCAAAGAAGATATACAGATGGCCAACAGACACATGAAAAGATGTTCAAAATCACTAACTATCAGGGAAATGCAAATCAAAACTACAATGAGATATCACCTCACGCCCGTCAGAATGGCTATAATTAACAAGACAGGAAACAACATGTGTTGGAGAGGATGTGGAGAGAAGGGAACTCTCATACACTGCTGGTGGGAGTGCAAACTGGTGCAGCCTCTATGGAAAGCAGTATGGAGATTCCTCAAAAAATCTAGGATAGAACTACAATATGATCCAGCTATTCCATTGCTGGGTATTTATCCAAAGAACTTGAAAACACCAATGCTTAAAGATACATGCACCTCTGTGTTCATTGCAGCGTTATTCACAATAGCCAAGACTTGGAAGCAACCTAAGTGCCCATCAAGGGACGAATGGATAAAGAAGATGTGGTATATATACACAATGGAATACTACTCAGCCATAAGAAATGATGAAATCCAGCCATTTGTGACAACATGGATGGACATTGAGGGTATAATGCAAAGCGAAATAAGTCAGAGGGAGAAGGTCAAATACCGTATGATTTCCTTCATTAAGTAGTAGATAATAACAACAATAAACAAACACATAGAGACAGAGATTGGATTGGTGGTTACCAGAGGGGAAGGGGGGAGGGAGGAGGGTGA
Organism: Diceros bicornis minor; assembly: GCF_020826845.1. NCBI lineage: Eukaryota > Metazoa > Chordata > Mammalia > Perissodactyla > Rhinocerotidae > Diceros > Diceros bicornis. The sequence continues at coordinate 58,064,238 of NC_080754.1, forward strand.
AAGGGATAATTTGGCACAGGTGTGTGGTGATGGGTTGTAATTAGTATTTGGGTGGTGAACATGATGTAATCTATGCAGAAATAGAAGTATAATGATGTTCACCTGAAATTTTTACAATGTTATAAACCAATGTTACTGCAATAAACAAAAAAAATAAAAAATAAATAAAATAAAATTGCAAAAGAAAGCAGTAATAACTTAGAGGGAAAGAACACAGATATTACTGTTTAATATTTGTAAAATATTCCTGTGTTATTCTTAAAACAAATTATTAGAAAGAACCTCAATGACAATTTAAATCAGCCATGGTGAAGTCAAAATCAAGGTTCAATCGCCTTTGCAGAAACATAGTTAATTACAGAAAGAAACGCCTGTGCTGTATACCAGATAAAGGCATTGCGTAATAGTATAAATAAAAGAATCCTAATTGTGCCAGTAAGTATGTACTTGAATATATGGAAAGTAAAAATATATGAATGATATTTAGCAAATCTCCTCTTAACTCACCTTCACTTCCACAAACTAATTAATCAATGATTTTAATTTCCTTGTAAAATATACAGAAAAACAACTCATTCTAAATTGTCTAGGATAGCAAGCTACACTCCAATTAGCCAAGAAACTGATGTGTTTGAATTTTCACTGCAAAAATATTACTGTGAAAAAATGTTGCTATGACACACAAGTTAACATTTTAGAACACCCAACATGCTGAGATGCTAAAAAAAAAGTACTTTCACAGGGAAAAAATCACACAAAATCTAGAAATCTGTCCTCGCTTGTGGTCCAATTATTTTTTTCTTACTCTCTCTCTCTCTCTTTTTTTTTTTTCGTGAGGAAGATTGGCCCTGAGCTAACATCTGTGCCCCTCTTCCTCTATTTTGTATGTGGGCTGTCTGCCACATCATGACTTGATGAGCAGTGTATAGGTCCGCACCTGGCACCTGAACCTGCAAACCCCAGGCCACAGAAGCCGAGCACATGAACTTAACCACTACGCCACTGGGCTGGCCCCTTTACTCTACTTTTAAGAAGCTAAAGTATGAACTTTTGTATGATGCATTGTAGGTACGATTTTTAAAAGGAAACCTACAAGAAATTCCCAACCAGTGGATCTATACTCATAATAAAGATAACCGATAAAACACATGTGTAGATCACTTAGGGAATGGCAGCTTTCTTCTACCATGAAATGCTAATAGTATTTATCTTTATATGATGTGGTTTGGGGTAAGTTTTATTTATTTTTTATATTTTCTATGTTTTTAGTATGTTTAGTAATGAACATGCATTACTTTTCCCCCAACTGCAGAGATCATGGGATACATGACTCCTAACTGTATATAATCATAGTTAATAATAGTTATAATAATAATGATAATAGAGCACCAGATTTTGCAGAAATCTGTTTATAAAGTATGGGGGCTCTTCAAGGAAAAGAATAAAAGTTAGAAATTAAGTATTTCTAGAATTAATAAAATAATCAAAACACATCACAAATTTTTAAAAGCTGCCAAATGTCACATATATATCCACAATTTAAAAAGCAACAACAACAGCAGCCCTTCTATAATAAATATTTTCTTACATATTTTGAGTGCATATTCTTTGCCTCTTTAAGTGACAACATTTTCTAGAGAAAGATGATTTAGTCTTTTCTCTAGCATGGTTGACTGGAATCCAGTCTTTATAATTTGGAGTTGTGAAAAGTTTCTTTTAACCTCACGGCTCATTAGTATAATGTAAATTTTTAGGATTATTGTCAAAATTGAGGGAAATTCTACCACTTTTCATGCATGCTGTCAGACTTCAGGAAATTTCAAGTTGTCTTAGATTTATAAACTCTCATACTTGTATCACCAGGTGCTGAAAGCCACATTCACATCATTATGTGATATCTGGCTCTGCTCCTTAGTGTCACAGGCCTACTGAGTCATCAAAGCACTTGGTAGGCATGTTCCTGAAAGCCATGCCTACTCTGGGATGGCTAGCAGTAATTAACTAGGGTAGAGAGAATTCTGAGATGAATTCTGAGATTTCAGCCCCTACGTGTACACACCCTGTGTAATCCTTTCTGCTGGAGTATGGATGGAACTGTGAATAGATGAACAACACTCTCATAATTAAGTTTAGTACATGGCAAAGATGAATCGATTCTATAGATGGAATTAAGGTCTTAAATCAGTAGACTTTGGGTTGATCAACAGTGATCATCTTGGGTTGACCTGACCTTATCAGGTAAGCCCTAAAGAGACTGGCTCTTCCTGAAGGAAGAGATCCAGAGCATGAGGATGTGAGAAGGCCTGTCGAGGTAGCCACGTGGCCAGGAACTGGCAGTGGCCTCTAGAAACAGAGTAACCCCTGGATGACAGAGAAAGACAATGGAGGCCTCAGTCCTACAAGTGCAGAGAACTTAATTTTACCAAAAAATCCATATGCTTAAAAAAAGGACTCTGAGTTACAGAAAGGAATAAAGCCAATCCGACACCTTGATTTATGCTTTGTGAAACCCCAGTGAAAGGACCCAGCTCAGCCATGCTCAGACTTCTGAAATGGAAATTTGCAGATAAAAAATCAATACTGTTTTAAGCCACTAAATCTGTAGTAATTTGTTGTACAGAAATAAAAACTAATACAGTAACAATATATAGAAACCATACAAAACCCATACATATATCTCCTAACCCCCAACCTAAATGTTTCAAACTCAATTTCCCCTTAGCCTGATCTCAAAATGTCCAAAGCTATTCCAGTGTATTTGGCACAAGAAAAAGAATGATGGAGAGGAAATACCAATGTTTTGAAAAAGATAGAAAACTCCGTATTCAAACTACTTTAACTTTGTGAAAATTATAAAACACATAAGAAAATGTGAACATATGTCTAGGGCCCCTCCTGGGGTGTTGGAAGGGAACCCATACACGTGAAATACTAAAATATCTAAAACATAAGTTTCCCATATGTCAAGCACTGGGATAAACATTTTTGTGCATGATCTCATTTAGTAGTTAAATCAATGAATAAATAATAAGGATCAGAAGGCAAGTTATTTTACTATAGATTCTGTGATCCTACTTGTTATGCCATGCTCCACTGCAATTAGATCAATTTCTCTACGTTACTGACATACAAAAAATGTCTACAAAGCAAGCGTATCCTGGCCAATACCAAGACACCTGCATGAACAGTTGCAGGCTGCCTCTACGACTGAGCTTTGCTGCTGAGGATTAGATTCTATTTGTTTTGATATCTTAAAATTCAATAAGTAAAATGTGCGCGAACAAATGTATTCATTGAACGTTCAAGTCACAGCGTGCTAGGTCTTGTGCTGGAGCAAGAGCTGGGAGCTACGGAGGAAAAGGGGTCCCTAAAGCTGTTTCCTGTTCTGGAAGCAGAGGCCATTGACCAGCGCGTTGTGGACTCCGTGTGGATGCAGCTTTGGAAAGCAGCGTGAAGCAGTGTGGAAACACAAGTTCTCAGCTAAGAAGCAGTTGGAATATTGGTTCAAATGTCTGCACATTTTAAACATTAGAGTCTTCACTAGGACAATTTAATTTGTATTTGTATTGCAAACAAAATCTAGATAAAAATAATAGTTTGTTGTCATGATAGGATGGTAGCCTGAGCTTAAATGTGATTTTCTCAGAAACCTCAGAACTTGAGTTGAGACTGAGTTCAGAAAATTAACTTTAGAGAAAAAGAAAAGTAGAAATCATTTTTCTCCTGCTGGTAGACTAATGTTAACTGCACGGCATTTCATTTTTCATACTGGGAACTGACATCATGTTCCTCAAAAGATAGTACCAAAAAATGCAAAACTGCTGGATTGATTCTCTCCCAGCAAAGGAAAATGGGAAATGGAAAAGAAATGGGGTCTCACTTGTATCTGCTATATTTAATATTTAATTTCATTTCTTAAAAATATGAAGTGACTATACTATATAATAAGATTTACTGAAGCCTGAGAAGTTTGTAAATGAGTGTCCATCATATTAATATATTATTTTCAGTGGATTCTGAAAATTTCATTTATACTGGATTCTGCAATTTAGAGCTCAGAAAGTATGTCGTAAGGGAGAAAAGATATTTACATGTGTTAATGTGGTTAAAACAATTTGGCAAAGCCCTTAATTTGTGCTTTAATTAAAAAGTTCACTTTAGGGGCTGGCCTAGTGGCATAGCAGTTAAGTTTGCACCTTCCACGTCAGCTGCCCGGGGTTCACCGGTTCGGATTCCGGGCACGTCCCTACTCACTGCTCATCAAACCGTACTGAGGCAGCATCCCACATAGAAGAACTAGAAGGACCTACAAGTAGGATATACAACTATGTACTGGGGCTTTGGGGAGAAAAAAGAAAAAGAGGAAGGTTGTCCCTGAACTAACATCTGTTGCCAATCTTCCTCAAAAAAAAAAAAAAAAGTGCACTTTAAATACATCAGATGAGTTAGAAAAAAGAAAACATTTTTTGTTGCTTTCTGCATATATAAATATTATATACATATAATACTTTTCAAACAATGTATTCATACAAATTGAAAATGGACAGCTGTGTTTCAGATTATCATTATTATCAAATCAGATAAAATATTTACATGAAAATAATAATTTATATTATACATTCACTTTAATATAAAGTCAATTTCTCATGTTAATTTTAAACATGAGAAATTGTGATATTATCATAAACCATAAGTGATATCATAAGTGATATTATCATAAACCATACCAAGTATTATTTTAAAATATTTGTAATTATAACACTCAAATAATTATCAGTATATACTTTTGCAGATATATATCTGCGAAGTAGCCTGGATAACCCTATTGCTTATTATTTTCTGGATATTTTCTCTTTGGTTAGTAACTAGTAATTTTAAAATTGTGCCCTTTGTGCTTTAGGAAACATGCATTCTCCAGGTCTGAGATAAATTTTTTAAGCCTGTATGTTAGGTCAATCATGATAACTGATTTGTTTAAATGTATATTTTACTGAATTTTTGTCTGTTTGATCTGTCACTTACTGAGAGGACTGTCTAAAAACCTCACAATATGATGGTAGACATTAATTCTAATTAATTAATAGTTAAATGATTAATTCTAATTAATCAATTATTCCTCCTTGTAGTTCTGTTAATCTTTGTGTTTTACAGTTGGAGCTATATTATTAGGGGAAATATATGTTGAGTTGTTGTATCATCTTGATTAATGAAAACTTCTACCATTATGGAGTGGTTTTCTTTTTTTCTTATAATGCTTATCCTTAATGTATTTTTGTCTGATATTAATATTTTATTAATAACTGATATTTGGTTAGAGATGGCATAATTTTTCCCACCATTTGACTTCAAATATTTACTGGGTCCTTATGTTTTATGTTAGTGTCTTGTAACCTACATATAACTAATAATTTTTAATTAATTGGAGAGTTTAGTCATTTACATTTTTGGATATATTTATATTCTTTTCTATTGTATTATTTGTGTCTTATGTTTTCCCCTTTTTCTGCTTCCTTTCTCTTTCTAGTCAATTTCTGAATTGAATTTTTATTCCATTTTCTCCTTTACAACTTGGAAAATTCACACTGTATTTCCACTTTTTCAGTGATTATGCTATAAATTTAAATATGCATATTTTACAGTAATAAATTGTTAGAGTTAATGAATACCTTAATTCACATCCCAAAGAATACAGGTAAACTAAATTGCTATTATGTCTGCCATATCTCCTCTCAATTAAGAGACCCTTCTTACCCATTACTTTAATTCTACTTTTTTAAACTCATAAAGTATAAATTATTATTACTGTTTTATAAATGCAATGCTTATTTAGCTTTTCTCACAGATATCATCTATTTTGCACACTGTTCTTTCCTGCACGTCAAATCCTCTTTTGTAGATCATTTACCATCTGCCTGAAACACATCTTTCAAAAGCAACTTTATCAAGAGTCTCATGGTAGTACTCTCAATGGTGAGTACTCAGTTTTTGTCTGAAACATGCTATTGAAAAATAGTTCCATGGGATATAGAATTCTTGACTGAATTACTTAACCATTTTAGAGCTACAATTCCAATGTCTATGGTTTCCATTATCTCTGTCAAGATGAGAGTTGTCAAGTTGCCCTTCTCTTCTTTCTGCCACTTTTAAGCTCTTACTTTATTCTTTTGGTGTTCTAAAGTTTCGGTAAATCTCCAAAATGGATTTCATTATATTTATTTTCCTAAAGATACATTAGGATTTCAGAGTATGAAACTGTTGTCATTCATCATTTGGGAAAATTTGTTAAAGCATGATCTGTTCAAATATTCTCTTCTTTATATTCTTACTTCCCTGCTGGAGATTTGTTTAGAATTAAGGTAGATTCTTTCCCCTTTTCTATCCTCCATGATGCTTAACTTCCATTTTGTATGTTCTACTTATTTGTTTTACTTTGCTGCATTCATGTAATAACCTAACTCTTAATTATTGCTCAATAATTTGATCTGCAGCTGGGTCTAGTCTGCTGTTTAAATTATTAATTTAGTTTCCATATTTAATCATATTTTCCTTTCTAAAAATTCAATTTGCTTTTTGTTCAGATCTCTCAGGTCATTTTCTATTGACAACTTTTTGTATCCTACTTTCAATACCCTTTATAATTTTTTGTTTTGGTGAGGAAGATCGGCCCTGAGCTAACATCCATTGCCAATCTTCCTCTTTTTTGCTGAGGAAGATTAGCTCTGAACTAACATCTGTTTCCATCTTTCTCTGTTTTTGTATATGGGATGCCGCCACAGCATGGCTTGATGAGCGGTGCATGGGTCTGCGCCTAGAATCAGAACCTGCGAACCCTGGGCCGAGGAAGCGGAGTACGCGAACTTAACCAATGTGCCACTGGGCCGGCTCCCTTTATAATTTTTTAATATAAATATACTCATTAAATTCTGTTGAAGGATATGAAATTTGTAGCATTATGGTTCAACTGAATATACTATGTGTCTGGTAAATCCAGTAACTGCTCCTGATTTTTGAAGACTCTGATTTAAGGCTCTTTGCTTTCTTCAGTGTTTGGGATTTTTTGCTTTTTGTGAATGCATTTTCCTGCGAGCATTTTCTGTGGACATTTTTGAAGCCTTGTTTGGGATTACGTTCCTCAGGAGAGGATTTGATTTTGCTTCTACCATGTACTTATTGCACTACAAACTCAGGATTATTTTCAACTTTATTGTAAGCCTTGGCTATTTCATTTTTTTTAAAAAGAAACTCTTTATTTTAGAATAGTTTTAGAGTCACAGAAAAGTTGCAAATATAGCACAAGAGTTCCCATATACTTCACTCAGTGTCCCCATTTGTTAACTTCTTATATTACCCTGGTGTAAGTTTGTTCCAACTAAAAAACTAACATTGGTCCATTAAACTCCAGGTTTTATTCCAATTTCACTAGTATTATTACTGATGTCTTTTCTTTTCCAGTATCCCACTCAAGATACCATACTGCCTGTAGTTGTCATGCCTCCTTAGTCTCCTCTAGTCTGTGGCAGCTTTTCTATCTTTCTTTGATTTTCATGATCTTGACAGTTTTGAGGTTTACTGGTCAGATATTTTGTAGAATGTCTCTCAATGTGGATTTGGATGATGTTTTCCTTGTGGTTAGACTGAAGTAATGGGTTTTGGGAAAGGTGAGCACAGTGGTGAATTGCCTGTCTCACCGCATCATATCATGGGCACTGACACAACTTATCACTGATATGCCTTATCACTCATTTCATTTTTAAATTACTGCACAGGTGGTGTGGATTTAGGTCTCAAATCTATGTGATGAGGTGACTGTCATTAGAAACTCTTCAGCAGAGATTTTCCTTTTTATTTTATCTTTTTTCCTCTTCTCCCAGATCCAAAGGTAGGCACAAAAGTAACTCCAAGCTAGAACCTACCTACTTTCACAACTTGAAGAATGGGGGTAAAATTTCTTAAAAAGTATTTTTTTTTTTGGGGGAAACTTAGAATTTAAAATTAGAGCTCTAAATATATGAATTTTATGTTGAATGTTTGGAGAAATATTCATCAGTAATTATCTTAGTCAGTTCAGGAGGCTGTAACAAAATACCCTACACCGAGTAGCTTAAACAACCAACATTTATTTCTCATGGTTCTAGGGCTGGGAAGGTCAAAATCAAAGGGCTGGCAGATCTGCTGTCTGTTAGGGGCCTACTTCTTAGCTTATCGATGGCTGTCTTCTCATTGCATCCTCCTAGGGCGGAGAGCAGAGAGAAGGAGCGAGCTCTCCTAACTCGAATAACGATATTAATCCCATTCATGAGGGCACCACCCTCATGACATCATCTGATCCTACCTACCTCTCGAGGGCCCCACTTCCTAATACCCTCACATTGTGGATAGAGTTTCATCACACGAATTTTGGGGGAACACAGATATTCAGTCCAGAAGAGTAAGCATCATGTTTGATTTGAGGTCTTTCAGTTTGTTTCTTACTAGCTGTGTGGACAAAAGTTGACTGACCTCTAAGCTTTAAGCACCTCACCTGGCCATGTCTGTGGTGAGGATGAAGTGTAATGGTGCGTATGCTTTGGCACCACGCCGACACAGTGTAAGTGCTTGATATAGGTTCGCACTTACTATTAAAAGTGGAAAAGTCCAATCTGGTAAAGATAACATGGTAACTTTGTCCTGGAACCAAGGATAAAAAGGATCTTAAAAGTCTTTTGTGACCTTTAGGATATAATATTCCTTTCAAGTAATATACATGCAGAATAAATAATTAGGATCAAATTAGAAAAAAATCTCCTTTAAAAACCTTTGATTCTTATCTGTTTAATGTTCCTTACTAATTACTTAAGGCAGTTTGTAAATTCATCTTTATAGAAATGTGTTGTTAATGTAACATAACTGAGCTTTCGGTAAGTGAGAAAAATAATTGATCAGGAAGATAAAACAACATATAGGTTTGACCACAATTTAGTTTTATACAGTATATATTAAAATATACATCCATGTAATTATTGCTGTCTTTCCAAATATTTTATAGCCTGTTGTTATTCATATTTTAGAGATGTGAAAATACTTTTCCAGGTGTGGGTAATGACCTATGGCTATTCCTGAGAGTTTTCTTTTTCAATTTATAGCTTCTATATCAGTAAAAAGTGAGGAATGAAAAATAACCTCATTATCTTGACGCAATTGCAATGATTGGGTTGTTCTATGGCCTTTCATCAAATATCTGTTTTTACTCACTGAATATGTATATGTATTCCTTGAAACCTGGCTGTTTTACTCTGATTCTTCCATTCATAGACAGAGTTTATGAAGAATATATTATTTTTAAAGGACTACCATCAACAGAGAAACAAATTAAGCCAATAACTTAAAATATTGAACAAATATTTTATAATAAAAGAAAAAAAAACAAAGAGTTGAGCTGGTCATTTGTCAATATAAGAAAAAGTTAAACATAATTATTCAAAAATTGTAATGAAGCATGGCTTGTTAAGTATTTTGGTTCTGGTTCTAGGTGTTATTGATGTAATAATTTTTTAAATCAGATGCTAAATATAAGGCCACATGGTTCCAATATTATATGTGAATATGATGGAAGTTAGATAACTAAACTTCTATTAGCATGATTATATTCAACATGGAAGTTATCTTTCACCCTTACCTTCTTTTCTTAAATACTCATCACTTCTCTACTTCCAAAATCAATATCTAAAAATATACTAACAAGTAAGATCTTTACAGTGAATTAACCTTTTTTCCATATTTTGAGGATGATCATAAGCAGTGTCAAGATGGAAGTTTTGAAAGAGTTCATTAAAAAAATCCTCATTCCAAATTGTGGTTACCCCTTGCCTATAATAAGGGAAGAGTACAAATTTCCCCTGATTTTACACGGCTCAACACCATGAACAATAATATGCTTTTTAGACTTTCTCTTTGAGTTTAGATATTTTTCAACATGTTAGGATTATATAGATTTCATGAAAAGATCATTTGCTGTTTCTAGAGATATCTTTCCAAATAACAAGAGAAATAAATATGCAGAGGTAGAGAAGTAGCATTCCCTAGGAGGGAAAGGGCTTGGGATTTTTCAGTGCAATAAGTGATATTACAATCAGGTATCCTAAAAGGAGTTATGGAAAAGCCACTGCTGGAGAGTGTATGTGTGTGTAGGTAAAACCCACTTTATTCAAATGGCATTCGTGAAGCTGCCCCAACCATTTAACTTTACATTTCCCTTACCTTTGAAAAACCAGCACTCCTCAGCCTCTGAATCTGTGGGCATACTTCAAGTGTCAAAACTCAGGGAAGAACTTGGTAAGTCAGTCCTGTGCTTCAGCTATTGTGGAAAGCATACTTCTTATTTTCTGGTAATACTATTGGCAAGTTTCTGCAGGAATATTATGGACAGTATCCCCCATAGAAGTGGCTACTTAAGTTTATAAAATATAAATTTATGTGTCCTCCTGGCTGAAGTATTTAGTTAAATTCTTATACGTACCATTAAAATTGGTTCAGTAATGAAGCAGTGATTAAAAAAAACAAACAAACTCCTGTGGTTAATTCTTTGTGCCTGATCCATATGTCTCTCTCTTTTCATACTTTAAAATAAATTCTTTACATATATATTGTGCATTTAATAATTAAAGAAATGCAAGGGGATTATTAAACTGAATCTAAAAGTGTCCTCCAAATTGTAATGATCACGTGGATGAGATAGCTCTAAAATATGGTAATACTTGTCTTATTTTTATTGTGGTAAAAACACGTAATTTCAAATTTACCTTAACTATCTTTAAGTGTACAATTCAATAGTATTAAGTATATTCATATTGTCATGCAAAGATCTCCAGAATTTTTTCATTTTGCAATGCTGGAACCCATGAAATACTAATTCCTCCTCTCCCCAGCCTTTGGTAACCACCTTTCTGCTTTCTGTTTCTCTCAGTTTTACTACATTAGATACATCATATAAGTGGTATCATACAGTCTTTGTCTTTCTGTGACTATCTTTCTTTCTAAGCATAATGTCCTTGAGGTTCATCCATGTTGTAGCATGTCAGGATTTCCTTCTTTTTTAAGGCTACATAATATTCCATTGTATGTATATACAATGTTTTCTTTATCTATCCATCTGTCAATAGAAATTTGGCTTGCTTCCACCTCTTGGCTATTGTGAAAAATGTTGTGATGAACATGCATGTGAAATACCTCTTTTATACCCAGAAGTGGGATTGCTGGATTATATGATAATTCTATTTTTAATTTTCTGAGTAACCCTCAAATTGTTTTCCATAATGGCTGCACTATATTACATCCCCAACAGTGTACAAGGGTTCTGACTTCTCCATATCCTTACCAGCACTTGTTATTTTCTGTTCTTTTGATAGTGGCCATCCTGATGAGTGTGAGGTAACCTCTCATTGTGGTTTTGATTTGCATTTCCATAATTGTTAGTGATGTTGAGCATCTTTTCCTGTGATTATTAGGCATTTGTATATCTTATTTGGAGAAATATCTATTTAAGTCTTTTGCCTAATTTTAATTTTTTTATTGTTGAGTTACAGAAGTTTCTTATATTCTGGATATTAACCCCTTGTCAAATGTATGATTTGTAATTATTTTTTCCCATTCCATAGGTTGCCTTTTGACTGACAATTATCTACTTTGTCACACAGAAGTTTTTAAGTTTTGTGTAGTCCCATTTGCCCATTTTTTATTTTGTTGCCTGTGCTTTTGGTATCATATCCAAGAAATCATCACTAAATCCAATGTGACATTTTCCCCTGTTTTTTTCTAGGAATGTAACAGTTAAAGGTCTTATATTTAGATCTTTAATCTATTTTGAGTTAATTTTTGTATATTGTGTCAGGTAAGGGTCAAACTTCATTTTTTGCGTGTGGATGTAACATTTTCTTTAAAAGCAGTTGATTTTATTCGTGAAATTTAAATCTCTGAAATAGAAGTTATGAAATGGTGAATCAAGAGCTGGGTCTGGTTGACAGACACCGTCTTTAATTTTTCCCCTTTATTTATAATGGAGGGTATTTAAAAACAAAAGACTTAGCTACTTTCATAAAAATTGGTCTCTTCTATGTAAACATACAGGTTTCCAGCTTCTCTTGTCACTTTAGAGATCCAGCCCTGGGGGCATGCCAACACTTTCCTGGAACCAGAGAGCTGTCTCGCGTTTGGATGAGGACCCAGCAGGCTGCTTTGCTAGATCCCCCATCACTCTCTGTTGCCATAGCAGCCCTTAGCTGTGGAGTGGCAGGGGCTCGGAGCACCACCCTTCCGCTTTTCTTCCTCTCATAGTAAAGAGGGAAGCAAACCACCACTTGTACCCGTATCTATTTCACAGGTGGGAAAAGTAAAAATTGGCCCAAAGGGCTACATGTTTCAAGAAAAGATAAGGAGTGCATTTTTTTTCTTGTAAGTGAAGAATATTTTTCAACCTGGCATATTTCAAACATTCACATTACCTGCCCACCCCCTGTAGGCATTTGAGTTTGCAAACTCTGCTTTAAGCAGTAACTCATGGTAACAGCGAGAAGTATGCCATAAATATTCTCAAAAGTTCATCATTATATATCTTGCTCCTGAGGGAAGCAGAAATGATAAACGGTTTTAGTAGGGTGGATAGGACACTTCTTCTTTCTGTTCAGTACATGCTATTTTTCTTTTTTCGCTCAAATTTAATAAAAGCCCTCTGGCATGTGAATCCATGCAGTATGATACTTAATAACAAATTCTCCAAAATATTCAAAATTGAAATTTGAAGAAAAGTTTTGCACAATTTCCCTTGTGAATCTGGTAATGCATTAAACTGTTTACCATTAGTTATTAAGAATGGATTTAAACTGCCTATAGATTTCCAGCCTGTTTTGACAAGATTCACTACTTTTCATACACACACACTCACAGACAATGATAGGCTAGGTAATAATAAAGTAGATGAAAGATAAACAGCCTTCAATAAAACAATAGTTAAATACTGTAAGGTAAATATTTAAACTTAAGAAATCCTTTTAAGTCTTCTAAGGTTCTTAGTGGAAAAGAGAGGAGAATTCTGGTCACTGTATAAATTTGAAGTACTTCATCCATTATGGTGACAAAAGTGGTTTTAGCAGCTATCATTACATTCTTTTAAAATTTTAAAGTGCTTTGAGTCCTTCCAAGATGAATGTCATTTCTCCCTTGCCTCTCATTCCTTAAATTATTTTCTGAAGATAGAGATGTTTACCAGTTCAACTGGCTGCAAATCTAGGCATTATGTCATTGCTTTCTTTTCTTTCCTTACAAATCTTTTTTTTCCAAAAAAGTTGTCCCCCTGCCATATTTCCCTGGAGTTAGCAGGGTCCACTGGAAGCTACACTTCCAGCCCTCTGAGCAGCACTCTGCGGTGTCCTTCCTTTAGTGTCTGCTTTCTTACTCTCCTTCACCTCGTGCAAATTCACTCCTCAGTTCACTGCAATATGGCCTCTGCTAACAGCGTTACGTTAATCCCGGGCTTCTTAATCGAGAGGCTGCAGGGTCTGGCAGGCTTCACAGGGAAAGCTGCCTCCCCACCCCAGACTTGGTGCACGGCCAGTGCATTGCAGTTTCTGAAGAGTGTTGCAATCAAGGACTCTTTTTTTTTTCTTTTTTAAGTTGTAAAAGTATCAGCTTATATTTTGATATTTGTAAGGTAAAAGATATAAAATGTATAATAAAATTAAGAATTTTTACCACTTCAAAAAAAAAATGCTGTAGAACAACCTAATCCCATGAAAACTTATAAAAAATCAAAGAGAAATGCATAAATACAATCAGATAACTCTCTAAGCATTTATGCAGTGATTCCATGCTTATTACAGAGTCGTCTAAATTATTGTGGTTTTCCAAGCAGTTCAGAACCAGAAAAATGATGCTTTGCTTCATGTTCAGAGCACTGGAATGGTCTGTCACTCTGCTAATTTAATTAAATGCCATTTGGTTTTAATGATCATTGTAAACCTGTTTAACATGTAAGCATAGATCTCTCTGGGATACTTGATAAAATTAATTTCCTAAGACTGCAAATCTGAGGAAAAGAATCTCAATCATGATAAAATCACAAAATTATAGACACCTGGAAAAACTGAAGTAGCATTCATTTCTTTATTTGTTGCTTTAAGAAACATTTTTTGCCAGGTGCTCTGTCAGGCATTCTTCTAGGCGCTGAATTACAAGGTGAGGAGAGACAGTCTAATTGCCTTCTCCAAAGGCTTAAGCATTGCTGTGGGAGAAGACAGTGATCAATTAATTAACAAGAAAAAAATTCTAGTCCAAGGGTTCTCAAACTTGAGTGCACTCTGTAATCACCTGGAGAGTTGTCAAATTTTTCCATGTTTGTGTCCCTCCCCTAGAGATTCTGAGGTGAGTCCTGTGTGTTTGAATTTTTAAAAGCCCTATATGACTCAGATGTGCGAGCACAATGGAGATCCATTTGCCTAGAGTATTATGTTAACCAGAGAGTTAAAGTTAGGAAATGTGATAGAACTTTCAATTTCTGTGTTTGTAAAGCCCACTGGATGTCCCAAATATCACCTTAAAATATGATCAAGGTGTCTCAGAATTGAAAGTGTCTAAATTTTATTAGAGCAGAAATGCAATTTAATGGAAATGCAAAGGATGTCTGACGGAAGATTAAAGAGTCTAAAGATGCCTTGCAAAAGATCAAAGAAATTTCTGAGGATCCTGAGGAAGAAATTGAGAATTGAAAATACTCACATGTCAAAGACAAACATATATTCTCCAATTGATTGAAGGAAGGAATTGGCGATGAGTATCGGAATTTTAGTAAAGGCTGAATAAGGTAGAAGAGGGGATTAAAATGCTATGGATAGATTGAAAAGACCTTGAGTGACCAAAATATTGGGATTAAATTTTTGTAGCTCTCTTTATCATCTGTCTGTATCAATGCAGATACTCTATACGTCTACTGTCTTGTATTTATATTGGTAGATTCCTTGGTTCACTTTACTTCTTGGCCCTGTTCCTAGTATTCTTAAACTATATATACCAAACTCCAGTATGCAACTCAACTCAGTTGGACATCGTAGTGTTAGTGTGAGACAAAAACTAAACTTTCCCCTAGATTGTATCTTGGACAGAAGATTGATTTTTATTAGAGATATGACATAATAAATTAAGTTTCTGTCCCTTTTATTTCTCTTTCTTATTCATTGAACTTTAAGATCCAAATCTGTGAGATGAGGATTATTTCAAAGTCATTATCAGCCAAAGCAGAGCGGTATGGTATATAACCACTATGAGCATGGGGTCTAGAGCAAGGTTCATAATTCAAGGATGTGTCCTGAATTCTACCATTTATAGGCTCTGTGAACTCCAGTACGTGAATTAATCAATCTTTCTGTGCAGATTCCAGGTTAATAGCAGTAGAAATAAAGCAATAAAGCAAATTCTATCTTTTTAAAAATTATTCACAGTAGATTCTACCAGGACTGTTTTATAATTTTTTATGAAAGTATTTGATTTAGGAAATTCCCACACAAATCCAATGGAGAACAAAAAATATTAAGTATGCAATTTAAATTCTAAAATACAGTTAAAATATAATATAATGCCATTGGTTTATTGCAACTCACTATATCTCAGTAGTACATATTTCCATAATTTAAATGGGAAAATATTAACTAGTCAATGTAAAACTAGTTAAGATTTCAGTGACTGATTTAACAAAGGCTCCACAATTAATTTTGCAAGTCCATTTGCTAAAATGGGTGAACATGAAGAGCAACCATCTCAATTGTCCAGCACGTGGGCACCACAAGATAGTTACAATGAGTTGGCAGAATTATTGAGTATGTCTCCGAGGTCATATGGATAATTTTTAGTCATTGGTGGACTTCCTTTACTCCGTAGTTTATAAAAACAACAGTGGTTAATTGTAAATGAATAAACTCATTCTATGAAGAGTTTCCCCTCTGCATTTCCCCCAAAGCCTTTCTTTAAAAATGATTACAGATTGATTAGATAATGTAATAAAAAGTTGCCTATAAATACCACATAGTCCTGATGTCAACCTCCAGGTGGTGCTAACGACAATAAATTCAGTCCTAACACTGTTCAGATCCTCACTCGGCATCAGTTGCTCATTACTTTCCACGCCTCCTAATAATTCCCACTGAAACAAATCAGAGATTTTCTTCACATATTACAGAGTCAGAGTTTGTCATTATAAGTAGAATTCCCTTAGCTTTGTTCCCAGGACAGTTTGCTTTCCTCCACTCTTGAAATCTCTGGGACGACATCTCTGAACTCGATACTTTCTTTCTATGCAGGGGTTTAGTTGATCACTTCTTGTCATGAAATCGTAAATGCACAGCTAGGATTTTATCCTAAGTCCCTCGACACTGAACCCATCACTACTCCAATGTACCAAATGACTTACTTGTATTTTTATATTAATTGAAATAATAAACTAATTTAATTCCCCACTTAAAAAATTTTTTTAAATAGAAATGGGAATTCACTAAGTACATCCTTGACCAGAAATATTGGCGAGCACTGGTTTCCTTGCCAATCGAGGTCTCTCTCTCTCACCTGCACCAGGTTTTAATAACTTAAAATCCAATTATTGAATAACTTGCATAGTAGCAACCTTGGAAAGGGGCATTTGGTGTAAATATGCACTTGAGTTATAACAGAGCAATCCTGTTTTGAATTAGAATTTTTGTTTTATAGTGCTACGTAAGGTTAGGTTTAAATGTACAATCTAGTACTATTTAAAAACTACAGTGCAAGTTACAGATTGTGTCAGAGCTGCTTTTTTTATTGAATCTCATGGGTAATTTGTTCAAGGCCCCAAATATATAAAAATTACTTAACAGTCACAATGTGATAATTGCTTTTCCCTCTAGTAACAGAAATAGGAATGTGTAGCTCATTACAAGTCCTCAGAGTTTCTATCTTCCCAGCAGGACAAGATTCTGCAAAATTTATAAATACGCTAAGCCTTTCCAAATATGTGTCATTTGTTAATAAATTATGCTGGTTAATATCATATCTAATAAAATATTTATTTCAAACATCAGGAGGCATGACTTCAGCTAAGACTTTAGTTAAAAATCTGTGGGTCAGTAGCTTGATATAACCTCTTTAATCAAAAAGAATAATGAATTGAGTCATACACAGTAGGACACAGGTTGAAAACTTGCAGTGAAAGTATCTTAATTTGTCCTGCCCTCATGCTATTAACCTAATTACCATACAATTTAAAGTTAATAATAAATACAGGCTTAAATGAGATCAGACTAAAGTGTGGGCAATTATACCAAGAACTTTAATAGAAAACACAATGAGTTTTATCAATTCATTTCAATTCTATTTGACTTCCTCTGAAACTCAAATTGAAATGGATTGACTCTCAAATTAAAGAGAACAGAATTTTTGATAGAGTCACAATAGGCTCATAATGTAAATCACTCGCTGCCTTCTTGCCATATTATAGTCCTTTTGAAGAGAAATCCTAGCAGAGTTTGAGGTGCAGGTCAAGCAATATCACAGCAGTGTATTAGCAGAGAAGCAATAAGATTTATTCCCTGAACGATAAAGTTTTAGGCTCTTATTTGCACATTAGCCGAATACCTGGCTTTATTTTCTCTTTATATCTCGCTTTAACTGAAAGCTTTGTTTGATTTCACAGAAAAACTGTACTTGGTACTTAAGAATATGTGTGAACAGACCCAGTATTTTTAGTCTGAGGACAGCTCTGTTAGAAGTAGAATTACAGGGGCTGGCCCCGAGGCTTAGCGGTTAAGTGCGCGCGCTCCGCTACTGGTGGCCCGGGTTCTGATCCCAGGCGCACACCAACGCACGGCTTCTCCGGCCATGCTGAGGCCGCGTCCCACATACAGCAACTAGAAGGATGTGCAACTATGACATGCAACTATCTGCTGGGGCTTTGGGGAGAAAAAAGGAGGAGGATTGGCAATAGATGTTAGCTCAGAGCCGGTCTTCCTCAGCAAAAAGAGGAGGATTAGCACGGATGTTAGCTCAGGGCTGATCTTCCTCACAAAAAAATAAATAAATAAATAAAAAATAAACTCATTGCTTTAAAAAAAAAAAGAAGAAGTAGAATTACAGAATGTGATTTTTTATGCACATCAGCAAATAAAGATAGTATGGGTTCAGTTGCATTTCATTCTTACAAAATCAGGCCATTTTCATATGACTGTCTCGATCTGAAAACATGTGGAGCTCTTAAGAATCACATGAAAAAGCATGCCAACACATTTTTAAGTGAAATAATTGGAATTAATATAACAATTTGAAAAAATCCATATAACTGAGATCTAGACAAGAGAATTTAAAAGCTTTGGGAAAAGTGCTTTGAAAAGAAGTAGAGGTTCCCAGAGCAGAATTAACTTTAATTTGCAGAGCTGTTACTAATGTGACTCCCCCTCTGACATCATTAGATCCAAAACAAACACATTTTGAGGTAGTAGTTTAACTTATGGCACTTATTTTGAAGTCATTATCACAGTATATACTACTAGCCAACAAATCCATGAAAAGTTTAGAAAACTCTGAATGAGCAACCGCTATATGCAACACTTAAAAATAAAGGTAATATAAGAAGAGAACGTCAAACAACAAATAAGTGTATTTGGAAAAAAAGGGGTTATCTCCTACTTTATCATTCAATTTTCTGAAAATGGTAATCTCTTTAAACATTTTAGAATTTGTAAATCAGCAGTTGTAAATGAACTAGTATTATTTGTTTAAAGTTAATTAATTAATGGAATATAAGTGTTTCTTTCTCCGAATTATAAAAGAAAAGATTGCTCTTCTATGGGAACTCTATTAGTTTTCTACTGTCATGTAACAAATTATCACATATTTAGAGGATTAAAAACAACACTCATTTATTACCTCACTGTTTCGGCAGGTCAGAAGTCCAGGCGTAGCATAACCCAGGGTCTCAGAAGGCTGAAATCAAGGTGTCACTGGACTGTGTTCTCCTCTGGAACTTGGGGCCCTCTTCCAAGCATATTCAGGTTGTTGGAAGAATTCAGTTTCTCCTAAGACTGAATTCGGTGTTTTCTTGCTGGTTATTGCCAGGAGTCACTCTCGTGTCCTAGAGGCTGCCCTCAGGTCCTGGCCCTCTCAAAACGGGCAGTTTGCTTCTTCAAGACCAGCAGGAGAACCTCTCTCATGCTTCTGATCCCTTCCTTCAGAGGGGTCCAGTTCCTTTTAACGGCTCATACCTACCCACAATAATTTCCCTTTTGATAAACTCAAAGTCAACTAATTTTGGACCTTAACTATATGTATCTGCAAATCCTTTCACTTTTGTCCTGTAATGGAACTTAATCATGGGAATAAATCCATCATATTCCTCATCCTGCCCGCACAAAGGGGGAGGCAATTACATGGGGGACTTACATCAGGAGGAAAGAGTCTTGGATGCTGTCTCAGAATTCTCCCTACTACAGAAAGGTATGATACTCTTAGTAGAAAATTTTGCAAATCCATAAAACACTAGAGCGTAAAGTGTCCGCATTCATTCTTGTAGTTAGGAAAAAGATATGTTTTTCAAAAAATGGAGAAGCTGTCTTATTTTCTGTTTTGCACATTAGGTGTTAAAAGATTTCCTTTTAGGAAGGGGATTTAAAAATTATTGATTTTGTCTGTCTCTAGGTATATAGAGATGTTAGGTAACAAGGTTGTCTAGGATAACTAAGCTGAGTAATGGCAGAACTAGGATTGCCCGCATTTCTGACACCCACCAGTTTTCTTACCAATATTTCATCATTCTTCTTACTGCGTGAACAGATACTGAATTTCATTGCGTACATTTTTATGCAACTGCTGAGATACTTTTTTTCCCTTCATTTTGCTAATGTGCCTGGTTTCATTGATAGATTTTTTGAATGTTTTACTCATCTTACATTCTTTTTTTTGGCATCTTTGAAGATTTTCTCTTTACAGTTAGCTTTCAATAGTTTTGTTCTGATATTTCTTCATGGATTTTTTTTTTTGCTCATGCCATTTGATGTTTGTTGAGTTCCTAGGTTCTATCAATTGATTTTTTTTCATCAATTTTGGAGAGTTCTCAGCCGTTATCTCTTTAAATATGACTTCTGCCCCATTCTCTTGTTCTTCTCCTTTCCTGAATCCAATTAAATGTGTTTTAGATTTTCTCAGTGTATTTTCTACATATCTTAATTCTCTTTTTTCTAGGAATTCATCTCTGTATTTCTGTGAATTTTCCTGTAACCTATTTTATGTTCACTAATTTCTTTCAGCATGTCACATCTGCTATTAAATGTATCCAATGAGTATATCTGTGTTGGATTTGCCTACAGTAAAATACACACATCTTTAGTATGCAGATTGATGAGGTTTATCAAATTTATACATCCTTACAATGAAAATTCACATATAAAGTATTTCCCATCATCCTAGAAAATTTTCACATGCTCCCCTCCATTCAATCTCCACTCCCATAGTCATTCAGTTTTGATTTCTATAATTGTATATTAGTTTTGCTTGTTTTTGAATATTATATAAAATGAATCATATAGTAAACACTCTTTATGTCTTCTCTCTTTTGCTCAAAGTAGTTTTTGTGATTCATCCTTGCTGTCACATCATCATTAGGTCATTCTTTTTATTGCTAAATAGTATTCCTTTGTGTGAATATACCACAACTTACCTATCTATTCACCTGATTTATGGACATTTGGATGTTTTTCAGTTTTTAGCCATTATGAAACGATGTCTATAAATGTTTTTGGTTAAGTCATGTAGATATAGATTTTCATTTCTTTTGAGTAAAGTATGCCTTGTGAGATTGCTAGGTTATAGGGTGAATGCATGGTTAATGTTGTAAGAAACCACTTTTCCAAAATGGTTATATTTTACATTCCCTCCAATAATATATGAGAATTCTAGTTTCTCCACATCCTTGCCAACATTTGGTATTGTCAGTCATTTTTTGTTATCCTGGTGGGTGTGAGGTGATATAGCATCGTGATGGCTTCAATTTGCACTTCTTTGATCAGGAATGATGGCAAGCACTTTTTCATGTGTTTTTTGGCCATTCATATATCTTCTTTTGTGAAGAGTTTATTCAGATAGCCTATTTTGTCACTTGGGGTGTTTGGTCTAATTTGGTTTTTATGGTAAATGTTTTCAGGTCCTGTCTAAAAAATTTTTGTCTTTCCAAAGGTTTCAAAGATATTGTAAAATTTCATCAAGAAGTTTTAGATTTAATTTAGGATTTTACATATAAAACTGTAATGTACATCAAATTAAAGCTTAAAATTTAGGGTTTTTTCTATTTATGTTGACTCCTGTAATTCATGATAATGGTGTATGTCTCTATTTATTTGTCTTCTTTAGTTCTACCAATGTTTTGTGGAAGTCTAAAATCACATTTTGTTTTAAGTCTTACAGAATTTTGATATGTTTCATGGTATTTTATTTTATTTTCCAATTGTTTGCAACCAGTTATACAAATACATATGATTGTTGAAGTTGACCTTGAATCCTACAAACTTGCTAACTTCATTTATAGTTTGAATAGTTTTCTTTTTCTTAGATTCCATATTAACAATCAAGTCATCTCTGAATAGAGTTTTCCTTCTTTGTTTCTAGTACTTAATGCCTGTTTTTCTTTTGCTCCTTCAACACAGCATTGAATACATGTGAGCGGTGAGAGCAGACTTCTTGATTTGTTGTTGCCAGGCTTAGGGAGATGTTTTCAACATTAAGTGTAATGTTAAATGTATGATTTCTAAAGTTATAAAATTATTTTCCAAGGAAAAGTAACATATTTGTTCATTTTATTCATTCACTCAATATATCAGTCATTCATTTAATATCCAAAGCAGATACAGAGACAGAAAAGGCTCTTGTCTTTGTGGAGCTTATAGATAGTATAAGGGCAAGAGATGGGAGCACAGATAATAAACAAGTAAATAAATAAGATAAAGTATGTTTTAGGGAATTACTAATGTCAACAGAATTGAGTACTTTTTTCCAATTACATGACAGCTTGATTTTTTTAAGAGTGGTATTTCCTGTCTGCCCAAATGTGGCCCATGTCCTATAAGCTCCATGTAGATGAGAGTCTTTTCTGTCTCTGTATCTGACTTGTATATTTAATGAGTGAATGAGTGAGTTACAGAGTGATTGAATAAATAACTGAATAATTTCTTTTGCTTGGAAAGTAATTTTATCATGAGAAATAATACTTATTTTTTTAAGAAATAGTTTCCATTTCTTTGGAGAGCTTTATCTGAGGAAGCATTCCTAGCCACTCACCCTTAGCAGAATACCTAGTTTGTACCATCCATCATATTTCATTACAGTTTTATAAATGTCTACTTACTCACCAGATTCTGAGGTCTTTGAAGTTTGAAACTAGACAATGCTTGATAAATAGTTGGTATTCCATAAATGCACATTTAATGAGTGAGTAGATTAAAAACTATGTACATTGTTGATCCACTGAGCAAAATATTCAAGAAATTCTACATTTTATTATACTTATATACCAGCAATTTAGTATTTGCCAGGTTTGCTATATTATGTCAGGATCTCATTTCATGGTAAAAATGGAACTTTATAGTATGTACTATAAAGTACAAGTACAAACATTATTTTCTATTTGATAAGGACACTGATAAGGACATTTAGAGACAATAACTTTTCTTTCTATTAATGCTGTCATTCTATCAATAGCCTAAGGCGCTAACATACATTACAAAACAATAGGACATGGAGAAAAGCACTTTAAAATTTTCCTTGTGAATACTTAAGTTAAATTGATTTATACCTACAAGTGACAGCTTTTGCTGAAATTAGATGGATGCGTTCACAAGTTCATAGTTAAAGAAACTGAAAGCCGTGCTCACACTCAACATCTATGCAATGGCACACTGGTAGTTCACAAAGCTGTTGTGGAGGACAGCATGACTCTATAACCAAATATCCAAAATGTCCAAATATTAAGGTTCTACTAAAAACCTCTGGATGAAAAAAAAAAAGAAGCCTCCTGATTTTGTTCAGGGCGCTTGGAATGACATCGGAGTACCACACATTCATATATAGTTTCTGTATTTAAAAATAAGCAGAAATCAAATTCAACATGGAAGCAATATAGTTTTCCTTTCTTTAAAACAAGTTGTGTCACTAATTTTTTTTTTTAAAATCTTCTGTTTCTTCTTTTAATCCAATATTTTCTCATCTACTCAGAATATACTTTGGATTAAATTTCCAAATTAATAATTTCTATTTCATATTTTCTCCTATATCCAAAACAAATATCCAGCATAAACGGAGATTTAAAGATTCAGGATTTAGTCATACCTGACTATAACCTCAATCTGAAATGTAGTCAATCCCTAAATTTTCATTTATTTTGTGCACTCGCATTAATGACTGGAGTATATTTATCCCTGACTTGAGTGTCTATGCTCTCTTTGAAATACTATCCTTCTGCAGAATTTTTTTATAATGAATTTTTTTATAAAATCTTTTTTTAAACATATTTGCAATCACAAACCTAAGAATTTAAATATAGAAAGCAGAGACAATAAAAAGACATTGCTAATTGAAATAGTATCAGTCATCTTTAACTAAAACTTAAAGGTCTGGAAAAAAGAACTCTAATACTGGTGATTCATTTAAGCATAAACAAGAATAGAGACAGGTACACGGTAAAAGAGAAGACTGAAAATATGGTCATTACTGATACAGTCATTCAGGGTTCTTGGGAAGAGGGACCACAATAGAATGTCTTAAGCAACTCTTGGGTTGAATCACATGAAATTACTAGTATTTGATTATTTTAGTCTAATAACACAGCAATTTCATATGGTTCAAACTAATATTATTTGCTAAGGACTGTAGTAGTTATTTTGCATTAGCAACTGATCTATAACAAGCTACATCAACCTCTGAATACTAATGAGATCATTAACATTTATCATTGCACTAAATACTTCCCAAGGACAAAATTGCTCAATCACCAATCCCCAAGTGACTCCTCAAATGGAGAGGCTCTATGCCAAGTGTTGGAAAGAAAGTGGATTCTTACACATTGCTGGTGGGACTGTAAATTGGTTGAGCCTCTTAGGAAAAACATTTGATGTTATCATATAAAGTCAAGTATTTACATGCCCTAAAACCCAGCAATTCCACTCCCAGATATATGTTCCAGGAACACTCTTGCACAGGTATTAAAGAGGACATAAAAAAGAGTTTATAATAGCAAAGTCCTTGAATGAATCTAAATGCACATTGACAGGAGAATGGATTAATAAATTGTCACATATTTATTACGAAATATTTTATGGGAGTAAAAATAAATATAGCTATATGTGATATGATGAAATAGCAATATACATTAGAGTGAAAAACCTCTCTAATATTACAAAATATAGGAAAAAATGTTAAAATAAGAAAAGTGATAAAATTGCTCATAAAAAAGCAAGGGAATGTTAAACCCAAGATTCAAGATAATGGTTACTTTAGATGGGGGTTTGATCGGGGGGTACATATTGGTAGATGTAAGATGTTATCAACCGTCCAGGTTTTGTTTTCAATTGTCTCATGGGTATTTATTTTATTATTATAGATAAGTAAATACATAAATAAAAGACTTCCTGTGGACAACTTATGAGAGTATGTCATAAAGCAAACATTGCAATTAATCCAATTCAATAAATATGTGGTTCAACATAAGAAAATAAATGAATAATAAAGTTAAACCTCTGGGAGTTGAGTAATTGTTCTTACAAATGAGAAAACCAAGACACAGCCAAGTTTATGAAGGTCTACTAGTTAGATTATCTGTCCTGCAAGCTACTTTACAAAAGGAGTGCCTGATGGCATATTTGATGGGTGATGTGAGATCCTGTCCTGCCACAACATATCTAATCCATCATCCAGGCAGGGTGCCAGAAAATGTGTATCATTAGAGAGAATTTCTGAATTCTGGCTTTGTTTTCAGAAAGTCCCCTGGCCTTGGTGAGCCAGTTGTGTGTGGAGGGCAGTGTGGGCACACTATCGCAGCTCCAGCCATATTGGCCTTGCTCTGCTCTGCCCTTCACCTGGCATGTGCTTCCCAACGCTTCTCTTAGATTTTCCTCAATGAGTTCTGCTCTGCACCACATCCTCCTTAAAAAGGTCTAGCTGACCTCTCTAAACAAAATAGCAACCCATTGCTCTATTTTTCAACTCCCTTTCTTTTACTAAATTTCTTCAATTTTGTACTTTATCACCTATTTAATTGTTCAATTGTTTGACTTTTTTCCACTTTTAATCTTATTACTATTTAAAATGTAAATATCTTAACATTATATTACTTATTTATCTTTAGAAGTAGTACCATTTTACTGAGGTTGATTGTATTTTGAAAACTGATAACAGAAGGCACTTTTTTTTAAGTTCCGTTTTAAGACATTATTTTTGCCTTATTTATATATGGTCATGGGAACATATAAAAATAGGGGTCTACATCTTTGGTTCTCTGATGATAGTTTACACAGTAAAGAATTCCAACCAGGGGAAAGTAATACTGTAACCTTGTATATTAAGCATCAGAGTCTTCATCATCATTTTCCTTGACAAGCACATCTGCCCAGTGATTTGTAGATTTCAAGAAAGTAGCTTTGCTGTGTGTTGCCTGGCCCACAAGTCATATCATAAAATGGTTATTTGCAGAAGCACCAAGAGAAGTAGATGGCACTGCAAATAGCTTTTGTGTTATTTATGTGTGTATCAGTTTGGGGCAAATATTGAATTAGGAGTGTCACCGTTTATCATGTAAATTAAGATACTTGAAAGATTGTTCTCTGGTTTTACCCTTTTCTCAAAAGCTTTCTCACCAAGTTCAATGCACGGCAGGAACTCATTCAAATATTTTATACCGACTTGAATTTAGCTTTGATGTGTTGCTTCATTAGGAGCAATAATGAGGCTTGAATAATGACACTTGCTAATGGAATAAAAATACTACAGAACAAGAACAGCAGGTCCCTCCATCCCGCACTCCTGTTAGGGCAAGAAGCACTGTTTTAAGGTTTTAACGCACAGGGGGATATCATATATGCATTGGCTCAAGGTTCTGCTGTGTTGTTTCTATTATTGCTAATGACAGCTTGCAGTTCAAACTGCATTTTATCCAGTCAGCATTATCCCAAAGTATAAATTGTCTAAATTTTAGCAGCTGAAATGTGTGAGGTCTAGCCTATAGGACACAAAGTATACAGTTCTTAGCAATGCTGAAGACCACTGTGACTTGTGTACCTGAGTTCTAGTTTCTCTTTAATAATACTTGTTTAGGAAATTAAGGAGACTTTGTTCACCTTATTGTGCCAAATAGCTTATATTTGTATAATCTGTTGCCTTTTTCAGGCTTCTTTCCAAAAAATATTGATTAGATTTATAGGAGAGCTTTTATTTTTACAAAGAATTAAAAACTAATATCTAGAAGCAGAATTGTTGAGCTGGAAATAAATTTAAGTGATTTAGTTCCACTCTTTTTATAGAGTAGGAATCTGTATCACTTTGTTTTCAAAATGGAATTGATCTGAAATAATAACCTCAGATGACTAGAAAATGTATTTTCTCTTCAGTTAGTTAAACACATGCATGATCAAAGAAAACTGAGATATATTACATATTCTGAAGTTTAACACCCCACTGAGATCCTCACAGGAATATTTTATTTATTATAAGTTTTGTGATCATTACATCTCAGCCCTTTCAACATATCTGTTGCTTTTTCTCATACACTTGGATAAATGCCAAGTAAATATCCTCTCTAAAGGAAAGAAATATGGAAATATTTGACTGATTTCAGATCATATGTGGAATATTGAAATAATTTAACAATAATTTAAGCTGTTTGTAATCAAATAGGAAAGTATATCAGAAATTTAATTGGCTCTGGTGAGTTAGAATAGATTTTCTACGCAAGGTTGTTAAGCTGTAACGCTAACAACGGGCTGGTGCTATTCTAGGCCTTTATTCCTTCAGAGAGAGGACTTCCCAAATGAAACATGGTAGAGAGGGCCTGTTAGGATTTATGTAGAATTATAGCACATTATGTTTCTGGCTTTTGTTTTGCTATATGCTTTATTTATCAAAAATGTAAATCTTCACATAGTTTTATGAAAGATCATTTAACATGAATTACCCTAAAACATCTTGATCCCTTGCAGGCCTCTGAAAAGCCAAAGTAGGTAACAATTAGATCATATTTTCAAGTCTATGCATGTTGCTAATAGAAGAGATCCAAATATGTAGCTTACCTTCAAAGGAATGTACAGACACAAATTGCAAGGCTCTGGGTATGAGTAGTTAACAAAATGTAGCAATCGGCATTATTAGAATATACTGTAAATAAAAATACATATGTGCACATATACATATAATATACAGAGTGTGTATATGCACATAGGCTGATTACAACAGTACATACACACAAACCAAAAGGATGAACAGAGGTGCTGCTAGTGGCAGCCAAGGGGAAAGTAAGTCTCAGCCCAATTTAAGATACTGAGAAATATTTAGTGAAGGCATGAATACAATTATGGAAGAAGCAGAAAAATTGTGAAACGTTGTCACAAAGGCATGTCCAAGAAGTCCAGGCCACAGGAGATAGCAGTGTGCTACCTCAAACGAGGAGGGCTTACGTTCAAAGAGGCCTCAGTTGGAATCCTGACTCAGCCACTTAGCTGTGACAGTTTTGACATATTTCCAAGAGTTTGAACTTTGATATCTATCTTAGTCAGCTCAGGCTGCCACATCAAAATACCATAGACTGAGTGGCTTAAACAAGAAAAACTGATTTCACACAGTTCTGGAGGCTGGGATGTCTAAGATCAAGGTGCTGGCCCACTGGGGCTGGTGCACGCTCTCGTCCTGGCTTGCAGATGGCCTCTTTCTGCTGTGTCCTCACACGACCCTCGCTGAGTGCCTGCATGCAAGGAGAGAGAGAGAGAGAAGGAGATATCTCTTTCTTCTTCTTTTTATAAGGGCATTAATGCCATCATGAGGGTCCCACCCTACCTAATCTAACCCAAATTACCTCCCGAAGGCCCCATCTCCGAATACTGTCACACTGGGGGTAGGGCTTCAGCATAGGAATTTGGGTGGGGGGGGTCACAAACATTCAGTTGATACCAATATCCTCCTCTGAAAATGGCATGAAGCCGACCTTGCTTGGATTTGTGAGGATCAGAAAACCGTGAACTTGGTGGTGCCGTGGTGGTACTGCTGCTGCAGTCTGTGACCATCTAGTGAGGGAGTCAACAACTGACCTAAAAAAATTGGCCCCTTCTGGCTAAGGCTCAAGGCCAAGAACACTCAAATACCAATGGAATGTGCTAGAAGATGTATAAAGAACTTGCAAAAGAGGAGCTGACAAATGGTTTTGGGCTCTTAGCTCACCATCTATTTTGAGGATACGTAAAGGGTAGAAAGAAAATTGAGGGTGCGGTTAATGAGACAAGCAGAATTACAATGGCAGAAATTGTTGGAGCGCTGTGGCATTTCTCATCCTCACCTTAAACCAAATGAGAAGACTTTCACGAGAACCACTAGCAAAGCTTCCCATACATTCCCAAGTATTTCGGACCACAGAAGTGAGTCTGAAACACATCCTAAAAATATAATGGTAAAAGAATATTGTTATTTGCTTGAAGTGGGAGAACAGATAGCAAGGTAAATGTACATGTTTTCCTTGGCTCAAATGTGGGCCACAAAAGAATTTGTCAGGTTCTGAAAGGACCTCACTCAACTGGACTAGGATTGAGAAGACTACACGAGTGTCCTGTTAGACCCAAGCTGAGTTAGGTTGGGGGGTGGCATAAAGGTCAGCTGGAAGAGACCTCAATAACAAGGTAGCCACAGTTGGAACTTGTCAGGGTAGGAGGGGGGATTCTCTGAAAAACACAGAGAAAATCATTTCAGGAAAGACGTCAGCATTGAATATCTGCCAGGTTGAGAGAGGGCCAAAAGCAGATCAAATAGAAATAAGCTGTCCTCACCCCAAATCACCTCTCCTCTCATTGAACCCTTGATGGGGGCTGTGGGATCAGAAGAGGAAGCTAAGGAATGAGGGAGAAATTGGCACAGCGGGAAATGAGCTGACATTTTCTTCTTTCAAGTACACACTTCCAGACCTGAAGCAGCATTCAGTGGGAGATGGAGAGAAGCTTTAACATAACTGAGGTTCAGAGTTCTGATTATTATGCTCACTTGTAAAATTTCACCTCATGAAATGGAATTATTTTGAGGCACGGAAGTACCTGCGGACCTACCCATGAATTTATCCCAGAAGCACACAGAACCAGGCTAATGAGTAAGTTTGAAGAGACTGGGAAAAGAAGGAAAGTTGCTTTATGACTTGCATATGGAGACAAATATATTGAATAAAATGGTTACATTACTGCACAGTGATTAATATTAGTACTTCTGTATTAGTTTATGGTATGCTAGTATTCTTTTTATAATTTCAGGAAATGTTATATACTTTACAAAAATTTTCCCATTTTGTAAAATTAAAATGAACTTTTTAAGGTTTTAGCACATAAGCATATTGTGCAAATTCTATTTATGTAGTAATTTTACCCTATTGCCTCCATTCTCATAAGTTAGGCATTATTGTCTCTGGGCATATCTTCACAATTTTTAAAGAATACACTATTCAAGGATCCAAAAAATACAGATTTCATTAAGTATCTAATATTCTACTGGGCTTTGAGATCCACAGAAGTGGATGCGCAAGTCTTTGAGCTTCAGTTCTGTTTGCATTTATGATGCTGCTCAAGAAAAAACCCCTCACAGGAATTTCAATTATTAAAGAAGTGTCTTCAGTGTAGCAGATAATCAGTACGGCAGTCAACAAATAAAGCAACCCTAGGGATGTGTTCTTCCGGGCTCCTGTCTGAAGTCCAAGGTATTTATCTGGTTTACATAGCAGCTGTTGTCAGTGTCACTAAGAACAAAGCAATAAAGATACCAGAATTCTTTGAAGTGCATTTGATTGCCCTTTTTGAGTATGACAGGGAAATAGTATTTGTTTTCTTTAGTGTTAAAAATATGAAGAGAAAAATAGGCATCAATCTAGGTTCCTACTTCTTTGCAAGTGTTTTTTTCATAATGTTTACCTTTTTATTTTTAAAAGTAGACTGTGTCTACAAATATTTTAGGTCCTTTTAAATAAAAATATTTTGTCATCAGTAGTACATCACTCTGACTCTACTTTATCTTGAAGGTTATGTAAGGAAGTTACAGACTTCAGGTTGCTAACAAGTGTGAACAGATAATAGCAGTAGGACTATTGTGCATGAAATATTTTCATACTAAAAGTAACATCTTGGAATATATTGGTTTGGATTTAAAATTATTGCTAATTATAATAAACATACACATATAATTGCGTTTTCATTATTTTCTCTATACTATGTGATAAAATGTACAATTTTAAAGCTGAATTTTGGAAGTTACTGAAAAATTGAATTTTAAACGTGGTAATAGCATTGACTCTGTTATAGGTTCTAGAGATTTATACATGGATTTATAAAACCTATGGCTCGGGAAGTTGTTAAAATGTTTAGGCACTGCATATTATTTAATATTTAAGAATCACATAATGTTATAACTCAAAATAATCCAGATTGTCATTCTTAAGAGGGCAGTAGTTTCTGTCTATATTTTTCCTAATGTGTTCCTAATACTTAGAGCAGTGGCTAGCCTTAATTGTGCTCAAAAGATATTTGCTGAATGAACAAAAAAAGAAAATCATAACTAATAATACAGTATTGGTATCAAGTACTAGTAAATAACACTTGCTTTGGAGTCAGAAAATGGTTTAAATCTTAGCTCAGCCATTAACTATTTTTATTACTTAATGAAAGATAATCTGGAATTTATTTCCATCAACTCGAGAATGGTAAACACCACCTAATTTATGGCGTCATTTGATTGGAGCACCTGGCATGGAAATCGGCATTAACCGGTACGTGTGGAGGCGGCTGGAGTGCGCTCTGCGCTGAGGAGGTGTCCTCGGGCTGTCCAGCCTTCCGCCACTGTGCCAGGGCTGCGCCGGTTGCGCTTGGACGTGCCTGTGTCCTCGCCATGTCCATCCGCGTGGCCACTGCTCCCCTGGCCCTCCACACACCACGACGAAGAAAAGTCCTTCAATCAGAGCCTGACGGAGTGGAAGCGCTTCATCCACAACCCGACCACCGGCCAGCTCCTGGGGCACACCGCGAAAGCTGGGGTTTCATCGTGCTCTGCGGCCTAGTCTTTTATGGGTTCCTGGCTGCACTCTTCATTCACAGCGTGGGCTATGCTGCGGACTATGAACGATGAGGTTCCAAAATGTCCTGACCAGATTCCTAGTCCAGGACTCAGGGCTTTTCCAAAACCAGTGACTGCGTTGGAATACACGTTCAGTATGTCTGACCCAAATTCCTATAAGGGGTACCTTGAAGACCTTTAGAAGTTTCTAAAGCCATACGATTTAGAAGAACAAAAGAATCACACAGTCTGTCCTGTGGAGCACTTTTTGGCTAGAAAGGTCCAATTTCTGTTGCATGTCAAGTTTCCTATTTTCTTACTTCAAGCATGCAGTGGTGTGCATGATCTTGATTTTGGCTATTCCAAAGGAAACTTCTGTATTTTTGTAAAAATAAATAGAATAATTGAATTAAAGCCTCAAGGAGAACTAAAGATAGCATGTATTTCAAAAAATGAAAACACAACAGTTCTGTTAGTTGGACCTCCCATTCTAGAATTATGAGACCACATTGGAGAAAGATGGCGAGGGTACAGTGTTAGTGGGGTAACATCCTAATGTGCTTCCAGATCGTAGTGTTCATTGTCCTCTGAAGTAACAGCTTGTTGCCTCTGTTGCCTTTTGAACCAGTGTACAGTTGCCAGATAGGAACAGTGAACACGTGATTGTAAACATGTAGAATGTGGGTCTTGTCCTATTTTTATGTGGTTTAATTGCCAGGTGTCTAAAGCTTAATGTGCTGTGCTATGTAAATATTTGATGGATTTAATACTGGTTAACCGTTTTGATGTCAATTTTAGGGATAAATTGGTACCTGACCAACATCAAGTGTCATAACAGCTGCCAGAAATGTGATGTGTGGAGAAGTTCTATATGTGAGGAGGAAAAAAGAACATAAAAGTAGATTTGAAAGCGTTGTCTTGGATTTATGGTAAAATTATTTTTTACATGCTGAATTAGTCTATGGATCTTTTTGATTAAGAACACAAACATTTTGTTGTAAAACATGTAAAAAAGAAAAATAGTGATGGGATTATTTTTAGTGCTGGAAATAAATCTCTTACAAAGTATTTTAGACCAGAGATGAAACATAGCATTTTTAGGTTAGCCAGTATGAACTTGCACATGTTTTTTTATGAAATTAAATTTTTAAGAATTAAATTATACAATAGTTTGTGAAATACTCTGTTATTGCTTTTATTTATCAGACTGTGGATTCTAGAAAAATATAAAT